>NC_137777.1:32914790-33039518 GCF_963455305.1 Plecotus auritus
GTGCAGGGCGCCCTCTGCCTGGGCAGAGGTCCTCCTCGTTCCCATGCTGCGGGAGGTCAGCTCCTGCATGGATGGTCCTTCCAGATGTGAAGAACACAAGACTTCTATAAGGTCCAGCAATTGTGCTCTTGGGCATTTACCCCAGGGAAATGAAAACCTGGTTTCTGGGTCTCTGCAGTGAGGGGCACGCTTCTGCTGCTACCTGGGCCCCTGGGGCATGTCAGAGTAAACTCCCGCTCCAGGCCCCTCAGGGCACAGCCGCTGCACCTGAGCAGAGACCACAGAACCCCTGCCCCTCCATCTTTAGATGTGCTGACAGCAGAAATATTGTTCAAAAACGCCCCAACCGAGGCAGAAAAGGAACAGCGTTGGTAAAGCACGCGGGTTGAGCCCAGTATCTAATTTTAATCATTATTATCTTTAAATTAATTTAAGTAAGTCACTTCAGCTAGAGATTTGAATGGCAAAAGGCAACTTGGCATTTCTATAAAGTAAAAGCAGCGCAGACTCATTTTATTGTCTTCTAAATGCTCAGCCCCTGGGCACTTTATGGTCTCAATGGGATTATGCTACTCTGTCATTATTTTTCCTCTTTTTACTTCTTTCAAGTGGCAAAAGGACAGAGTAGCAGAGAAAGATGCAGTGGAATTAGGAACAGGAAACCACAGAAAGAGAAACTGTTTCTTTATCTTGCTCTCTGGCAGTTACTCCCTTTATAACAGTGAGAGAGGGGTGAGGTGCATTTCTGTCAGATAAGCAGTAAGAGGTGCTTTGATGAGGTTGAGGACAAACTCGTGAACATGTAGAATTCATTTCAAGAGAAGAGATATTTTAGGGATTAGTGAGAAAGGTACAGAATTGTGCCCCAAGTTAGTTATTAGTGGGAGGCAGGAAAGTAACACAGTTGGCCTCAAGTCTATCTGCATAACCCAACTGCCTGTGGAACTGAAGATTAAATAAAACAACACTTTTAAAGTGCTTAGTACAGATACCCAGTTAGCATCCTGTGTATATTGGCAATCCTGAAGATTTCTTTAGAAGTTTCTCTAATATGTTATCTATATTAATCTGATACTATTAGACATTATAATAATACATATAACATATCTAATATATATCAGATATATTAGATATATTGCAATTATATATGAGATTTTAAAAATGGAATGTGGGCAGCAAAATGTGAGAAGTGGCTAGGAAGAGCTGGGTTGGCAAAAAAGATGCAGAGTAGCAGAGGAACATAAAGGGCTAACATGCACTCCTAGTTGTGAAAGAATAGTCTGGAATACTGTACTAGCTGTTGGAATAAGTCAGAAGATCAAGCGTTCTTGGAGGTTAATACAGATATCAAATGTCTGTTGTGTCCCATTAATTTATTTAATCCTTAGCACACTTTATGAAGTCAGTACTGATATTATTTCATTTTCAAAGAGAAGAGTCAAATTTTTGAGTGGTTAGAAACTTGTAAGATGTGTTGTTCATATGTGTTGGGAACTCCCAAGCACACATATTGTTATTGCCATTTAGATCACAAAGTAACAATTGAAGATGTTCTGCCACCTAGTGGTAGTGTACCCAAATTGCAGGTTTTGTTTGAGGATTGAAGACATTTTCACATTCCAAGTTTTAGCTGAAACGTAAGATTCTGAAGGATATAAAGAAAATTTGACTCAATATTTGTCAGCACACCAAACAACAAATTTCACCAGGAGGTATCAAAGCATATTATAGACCATATAGTATTGTTTTGTCCTAAAAAAAAAAAAAACTTGGATTGGAACTTTATCAGGTTTGTGATCTTGAACAAATGTTTTTAACATCTTTAAACTCTTCAAATTTTTTATGCACCAGAAATAATAGACATCCAAAGAACTTATCATAGTTCCTAACAAATAGATGGAGGCTCAGTAAATGATAATGTACTTGCTTCATGTGCACATTTACAGAAAAGCAACTGTGGAGAAAGAAGAGGGAGAGTGAGAGGTGGGGAGAGGGGCTGAGGAAGGAAGGAGGGAGGAAAAGGGAAGATCTGAATCTGGGAAAGGGGCCCCTAGACTAGAAGCAGAGAGATAGGAAAGAAGTAAAACAAAAAAAAAAATTGGTTGGAGGTTCCTAAGTATCTATTCTTAGACTTCAAAGTGTGAATTAAGTGACTTTATGGGAGCTAATTTTGGCTTAATTTCCTCCTTATGTGTTGACTAAGACTCGGAAAGTGAGATGTACTCCAATGTACCAGTATTAGTGGTAGTAATAATAATAGTAATGCCGGGCTCACGGCTGGCGAGTGCAGTGGCGCTGGTGGGAGCCTCTCCTGCCTCCGCGGCAGTGCTAAGGAGCAGTGAGCAGTGAGCTAAGTGGTAAGGAGCGAGCAGGCAGGTGGTTAGGAGTGAGGGGTCTTGGATGGCGAAAGGGTGCAGGCAGGACTGAGGGACACACACACACACACACACACACACACACCCCACCCCCCATGCATGAATTTTGTGCATTGGGACTCTAGTGATAGCATAATAATAATGTAATAACATCTATAATAATAAAAGGGTAATATGCTAATTAGACCGGACATCTTCTGGACGTCCTTCCTGACCAAGAAAGGACGGGAAGCCGGCAGAATGAAGGCCTACTCTTGCGTGAATTTTCATGTATCGGGGCTCTAGTTACAATATATAATGATATAATTAATGGGTCTCTTAATTTTAAAGGTATTGATGAACAAAATGAATTGACCAATAAAATAAGACCCAAAGCAGGATGGCATGGAACAGACTGACATACCTTGATGTGGGGATGGGGGATGAGAAGAGATAAACCAAAGAACTTATATACTTATATGTGTAGCCTGTGGACACAGGCAATAGGATGGTGAAGACGTGGGGGGCGGGGGAGACATCTGTAATACTATCAACAATAAAAAATATATATTAAAAAAATAAAGGTATTGATGAGGACTCAATAAGGTGATAGTGAAAAGCAAAGTGCCTGGCTAATAATTGATGCTCTCAAAAGTGAGTTCTCATCACGCTTTTAAAATTTTCATATCTAAACCCTCGAAATTTCTACAAAGTGTCACTCACCGGCCAGAACCTTCACATAGGCCACTGGATTATAATCTAGAAAACTCACCGTTTCCCCCCCCACGAACGTTGAGAACTTTCTCTGAAATGATTTGAATATTTGCTTTCACAGAGGATTAACACAATTATTTTCTTAGTGGTTATGGATTTAATTTGGGAGGTATATGAGTTTTGTAACTTATATTGAAATATTTAAATTGTGTTTCTTAATTTTTAAAAAAATATATATTTTATTGATATTTTACAGAGAGGAAGGGAGAGGGAGAGAGAGCTAGAAACATCGATGAGAGAGAAACATCGATCAGCTGCCTCGTGCACACCTCCCACTGGAGATGTGCCCACAACCAAGGTACATGCCCTTGACCGGGATCGAACCCAGGACCCTTCAGTCCCCAGGCCGACACTCTATCCACTGAGCCAAACCAGTTTCGGTGTGTTTCTTAATTTATTACAGTTAAAAAAATTAGTTGTAATCTTTGTCTTTGTCTACCTTTGCTATCTAATTCTGTATCCTGCTCCCTAAGTTTTTGTCACATAAATTTGTTATCATTTTGATTAATCTGACATTTTACAGTAAAAGGTATATAATGGACTAATTTAAAAGTTCAGTTCAATAATAAAATAGTAAGCTACTTTTTTACCCGCTCTCCTAGGAAATCCTAGCATGCCTGAGGCATCTAAGCCCTGGAGGCCAACCCTGATTTGTCAACTGTTAAATTTTCCACCCTCAGCTCTTTTAGAGAATATCATGACAACAGATAACAGCGCTTTTATTGAGAATGACAGGTGTTGATCTCACATGGGTCATTGCAAATATGCTTTCCCACTCTTATTCAGGCATTTCTTAATACATACAAACACCCAAGCAAGAAGCAATCTGAACTCTTCTTCCTGTGAAGTTGATAGCGTCATTAAAATAATCAGTTTTATCTTGTCCCTACCATCATCTAATAATCAAATAACTCTCATAGAAGCTGCATTGGAAAACATTAGCAGTGCACTCTAATCCTGCATTCATCTACCTGAAGATGTATTCAAATACATCTACCTTGGTCACAGAGCGAAGCTTTTAGAATTACCAGTAAATGAGCACAGGCCCTGGTGTCACTGGAGATGAACGCTGCACGAGGCATTATCAGGTTCTCCATCTGCCTGCAACACACAGAAAGGTCCCTGCTCCAAATGCACCTACTGGAATTCTTCCCAGATTCTCTAGCTCAAAGGACCCTTCTTTTAAGAAGTTCTAAGAGGTTCTTCAGACAGAATGCATGTCCCCTTCTCCGAATTCTTCAGTACTTATCAGGGTCTGTCTGATATGAGATGATGGGTGTCCATTCTGTGCGTCCACCCTTGGAACTAGTAGGCTACCCAGGGTAGTTGTGGGAAAGAAAGATCTTTCCAGTTCAGGTCCCTTCTTCCCTGCTGCAGTGCAAGGGACTCTGTCACGCTTCTCTCTCAAGGTCGGCCCCATTTCAGCCTAGGAGCTTTGGCTATGTACATTGAGCCTGGGGTGCTCTCCTGCTGCAGCAGGCACGGAGAGCGCCCGTCTCTGCATCCTGGTGGCTCTCCAAACAGACTCCTTGCCATAAGGGTTGTCTGCTAATCATTTAAGAGGAACAGACAGGTAATAAATAGGAAACTATTCAGAAGGATAGGGTGGGAACAATGATTAAGATGTTTGCCAGGTTCTTCCAGTCACGATGACTGGATAATACTAGTAGTTTATAACTAGCATTTCTTTTCAATTTCCCTTTTTCATTTTTCTTTTTTTCTCTTCCCCTTCCCCTCCCTCCCTCCCTCCCTCCCTCCCTCCCTCCCTCCCTCCCTTCTTTCCTTCCTTCCTTCCTTCCTTCCTTCCTTCCTTCCTTCCTTCCTTCCTTCCTTCCTTCCTTCCTTCCCTCTCTCTCTGTCTCTCTCTCTCTGTCTGTCTCTCTCTTTCTCTCTCTTACCCCATCCCCCGGTTATGCAGATTTCCCTGTCCTCTTCTATCATGACTGTAGGTAACTCACCAAAATTTTCTTTCCTTTGCCACTGTTTTCTTCCCCATGTTTTTAGAACTTTCTCCATGGATGAAACTATGAGTAAGAAATAACATCCATTTATAGATCTACTTTTTTCTAGAGGTCAATTTTGATATCTGAAACCTCTATGTAGCTTGCTACCTACTATTATCTTCTTGGCTCAGCTAACTGCCTTCCTTTCTCTTTCTTCCCAAGTTCTTTAAATAATGAATTAAGACATGCATGGCCCTCCACCTTACATAACTGCTTTCTATTACTGCCTTGCTTTCAAGAAGATTCAAAGAGATTATATAAATTGGGATGATGACTCTGTCAGTTATATAAGTGTCTAATTGCTATGTTGTACCTGAAACTAATATAATATTGTGGGTCAACTGTAAATATATATATATATATATATATATATATATATATATATATATATATCCCACACTCACTTTGCCCTCTAGATGAAGCTAATTAGATCCCTAAATACCCTTCAACTACATGATATCCACCCAGGATATTTCTTCAAAACCCAAACACAAACGATTATTCATTTCTACTTTTTAAATTCTAAACTGCTTATTTGACTTCTGCATTATAAAGACAACATTTATATACATACACAATCTGCAGTCATAATTGGAATAAAACTACCTGTGTAACTTTATACTGTTTGTTCCACTTAAGATGATATTCTGCTATACTACTAAACAATTTGGAACATATGATTCTAGTGGCTACAAAGCATTCCATTGTATGGATTTGCTAAATATGTAACTACCTCGCCTACCCCTGGATATTTAAATTGGTTCCAATTGTTCAATCTTACAAGGAATATCTCAGTGAAGTCTTTGTGTACCCCAGTCTCCATTTCTGCCTAGGAGCTTTGGTTATGTACATTGAAGTGGGATTTTTAATCAAACAATTTAAATCATTTTTAAAAAATGTGTATAAAGTTGCTGTCCTGAAAAGTTAGATCAATTTAGGAGAATTTCTGACACAATCACCTTTGCTTTCTTCAAATACGGGCTGGCTTTCTTTATATTGCCAATAACTTCTATTTCCACATCTTAAAGGTCTGATCCTTTTTAGTATTTTTTTTTTATTTTGAAAAAGTTGCAAAAAATGGTATTAAGAATTCTTAAATACTCTTTACCCAGCTTCCCCAAATATGAACATATTACATAAACTTAAGTACAGTTATCCAAACCAGGAAATTAACATTAATAAGCACTATTAAATCATCTAAAGACCTCATTCAAATGTTGCAAGTCATCCCACAAATGTCCTTTTTCTGGTCCATGATCCCACATCACATGAGTCTCCATTTCTCCTTATAGATCTCCAGTCTTAGAAAAATTGGGGCTCTTTGTCCATTATGACTTTATGACCTTGACTTTCACATTGTACCAGTGAAATTATTTCACAGAATGTTCCTTAATTCGAGTTTGTGACATTTCCTCCTGATTAAAATCAGGGTGTGCTTTTAGCAGGAATACCATAGAAGCGGTATTGTCTTTCTCAGTGCATCTTGTCAGAAGGCACATGATATTGCTGTATTTCACAGGGGGCAATGTTAGCTTTGATCATTGATTTAAGATGTGTCTGCCAGGTTTATCCACTCAAAACATACTGTTCTATACTTTGTAATTTACAAGTATCTTGTGAGGAGACACTTTGACATCTCATGCTTGTATTTTGTGTGTGCTTTCTTTTATATAGACTACATTAGTACAATGGTGAAGGAATATTATAAAAATAGCTCATCTGTGCATGTAGTGAATGTGAACGTTCAAATACTTTTTTTTTTAAATATATTTTATTGATATTTCACAGAGAGGAAGGGAGAGGGATAGAGAGCTAGAAACATCGATCAGCTGCCTCCTGCACACCTCCCATGGGGGATGTGCCCGCAACCAAGGTACATGCCCTTGACCGGAATCGAACCCGGGACCCTTCAGTCCACAGGCCGACGCTCTATCCACTGAGCCAAACCGGTTTCGGCTCAAATACTTTTTATTAATAGGGTTACCTGACCAAGTATATTTTGGAAACCACTGTTATAAACCTATTTATGTCCTTTCTTACCCTTGAAATATGACTTTCCCATTGTTTCTCATAAGATACAGTCTATGGCTCAGCTCACTCTGTCCTGTTATAATTTTCAATTTCCCACTTATCAACATGCATGCTATTTTGGAACTGTACATATTTACAGTAATCTACTTTATTTGCTAGTTTTTAAAGCATTTCTCATTTTTCCTATACTTCTGTGTAATACAAACTTACTTGACTTGAAGGCAGTCAAACACTACCTTGTTTACATTACGTATGTTATATACATTATATTTTGTATTAGACTTCATCCTCTGACGTTAGCATCTGTGCTTGGTTTCTTCCTGTACCTTCCCTAATATGAACATGATGCCAGGCACAGAAAAGGCTCTCGGGTAGGCTTTCTTTCTTGACTGAGAGAATAAACATCTGGTACAATGTTTGCATAGTGAGAGAACACAATTACTTTGGTTCAGTGACTGTGGCAGACACTCTTGGGTGGCTAACCAAGTCATCATTTCCAACTTCTTTCTAGCCAACTTCCAGTTAGTGTTGGACACATGATGTATTCGTAGTTAATGAAAAAAGAAGGGGAAGTCTGCTATGCAGTTCTGGGGAAAACATTTGTTTTCTCATATGGCCACTGAAATTGTGCTTTTTTCCTGCTCTGTGCCTTGAGTGTGGAGGTGATGGCTGGGCTGCAGCAGCCTTGTTATGACCGTGAAGGATAGATAAAAAGCAGTGGCTTGGTCCTTACATCTTTAAGCTGAAGAAACAAGACTGAGACATCTTGCTATATAAGAAAATAAATTCATAAATTCATTTTAGTGTGATCTCTTGTAGCTGGATTGCCTCATACCTGTTTAGTAAAATATTTCTGAATTACACTCCAATAGTCCAAAGAAGCAAGAATTGCTTAGTAATCTATTCAGAGAAGCTTCATTGAGAAGGAGGATTTCATGATTACTTATATAACAGGAGAAAGGACTTGGGATACTTGAGTTAGAAGAAATAGAAACGCCCATGATATGGTGTTGTTTTGGATGCTGCCTGGAGGTGGGGCTAAGATAAGCAATACAGAGGAAACTCCTTTCTGGGCTATGCCAATGGAGGGGGCGTGGAATGGCTGCAGATGAGGACAGTGACACATGCCACTAAGGGCTTTGAGAGCTGGAAATATGAAGGTCTAGTTCATGAAGGGACAGGAACACATGGGAATTAGGTAAAGATAATGCAGGAGGAAGGACAAAAACTGCGGCATCCTATATAATAAAGAGGTAATATACAAATTGACCCTCATGTCATCACAAGATGGCTGCCTACAACAAGGCCAACAGGGGGGTTAGTGAGGGACAACCAAATGACTGAACAAGCAAGCTGCGTGGGGTGACCAGGCCTACAGAGGGGTTAGTGAGGAACGACCAAACGACTGAAAAGCAGGCTGCGTTGTGCGACCAGGCTGGCAGGGAGGGGACAGTTGGGGGTGACTGGCCAGCAGTGGGGGGCAGTTAGGGGCAACCAGGCCAGCAAACAGGTGAGCAATTAGGAGCCAGTGGTCCTGGATTGTGAGAGGGATGTCCAACTGCCGGTTAAGGACCGATCCCTACCAGGGATCGGTCCTTAACCGGCAGTTGGACATCCCCCAAGGGGTCCCAGATTGGAGAGGGTGCAGGCTGGGCTGAAGGGACCTGTCCCCCATGCATGAATTTCGTGCACCAGGCCTCTAGTTGTAAGAATAAAAGGGGAGACCTGCAGAGGCCACACAAGATGGGATGAAATGTGGGGCAAAGGGACATAGTGGAAAGCTCAGGGCCTATGGGACCCAAAACTTGAAATTCAAATCTCGTTTCTGCTTCATACTAGCTGAACAAGCTGGCCAATTCATCTCTTTTCTGAAGCTCCATTTCCTCCCCACCTGATAATAAGGAAAGGTTTTATTACCTTTGTGAGTTCAAGAGAGATATGAAATGATTACTCAAATGGGGGATGGTGGAATATAGCAAACAAATGACATTTGTTGATACCAAATTGGAGTGCAACCCAAGGATGATTTTGCACTAACTGTTCCACATAAATGTGGAAGAGAATTCTTTAAAAAAAAAAAAAAAAAAAAAAATATATATATATATATATATATATATATATATATATATATATTATTGATTTCAGAAAGGAAGGGGGAGGGAGAGAGAGATAGAAACATCAATGATGAGAATCATTGATTGGCATTGATCGGCTGCCTCCTGCATGCCCCACACTGGGGACTGAGTCCACAAACAGGGCATGTGCCTGGGGCAGGAATTGAACTGTGACTACCTGGTTCATAGGTCAATGCTCAACCACTGAGCTACATTGGCTGGGCTGGAAGAGAATTCTTAAAGATGTATTTTCTGTTTGACTGAGGTTTAACCAGTGGAAGGGATGGTTTCTAATACAAGGGTGTACCTCCAGACTTAGGGGCTTGTGTGTGCTTGGGTATCAACGGTGTCTAATAAAAACCTTTGGCTTTTTGCTCAGTTTTAGAGGCCATGACAGGAAAATTCAGTCCAAATAATCTTAGCACTTTAAACCCCTAAGAGTTTTCAAGCCAGTAGTAGTTGATGAATGTTACATGTTGGTCTTTTCACCTGTTTTAATTGGGGAACCTTCTGTAAAATCCCATTTTTGGTTCCAGCAATTTCATTCGTAGGGGTTACTACTCAAAGCCAAAATCATTCAACCAACAGCACTAAAAATACTCTTGTTCTCTGCCAGTCAATTTTCTTCTATTTTCACAATTAGTGTTTCTGCCTGGAAACTGCCTGCCAACATGCAAATCTCATCCAAGGGCTGATGGAAATTTGAGAATGTGCTAAGCTGTGTAAGGTTTAAGAGCAACATTATTCATTCACCATTTGAAATATTTAAACAAATGTAAATCAAAAAAAAAAAAAAAGATGAAATCTCATTATAAGAAATGAATGGCTGCTTTCCACTCTTTCTACAATATAGTCCTGATACCCATTTACATACCACTTGTAATATTAATATTATTGTAGTGAAATAAATCACATCCTTCACTTTTACATTTTTAATTACATTTTACTGCATTTGTTCTTTTGTTTATAGTTAACTAATAAAATATTTATTACATCTTACATATATGATGGCGTTTCTGTATTTTAATCAGATTTTACACATAATCTTTTCTCCCTCTTTTAGTATCTTTTTTATGACCCTACACACCATGGGATGTTGTTTTGTGGAAAACCTCATTATTTTTTAATGCATGGCTATTTATTAATGTATCGTGTATATAACACACTATGCATTTCTTTGAATTGATGAATACATTTACATCCACTTGAGAATAAAAATTCCCTTAAGGGCCAATCTCACATTTCTCTCGCTGTGCTGCCAGAAGCCTATACTGATTATTTTTCTTGTTTTGTTGAGAAGTGGTGAGTGAAAAGGGGAGAAAAAGAGAGAGAGAAAAAAAGATACAATGAGCAGTAGTTTTAAATTTCATTTTCTGAGAAACCTTTCTTCTGAGGTAAAAATATTAATGCCTCATTGCCAAATGGAATCTTCGGAGCATGCAGATTAATTTACCCTTTGTAAAATCTTACGTTTGATATGCATTTTATGTTGAGCACTTGACCTGCTGTTTCTCAAGTTATTTTCCATTGTATTTGTTGAATTACCTCCTCTATTGCTCCACAATGTTTCAGTTAGAGGATTAGATATTAATTGAATGATGTGAAGAACACTGTTAACTACAATAGCAGGAACCACTGCATATAATTTTACAGCTATTATAAAACAAAAACAAACGTCTTTTTCTCATTTAAAACCCTACTACCAACTATGAGCCCAACTCCCCATAAGTCAGAGTCTTTGTAGATTAAAGAGTAAGCAAGAAGGAAAGATCTTTCTCTCCCAGGTTAAATTAGCCACAATTTGCACTGTTTGAGAACTTGTCTGGGACTTGTGGGGGGTAGGCTATGGCTATGCGTCTTCCAGGCATTCTTCCCCATGACCTTTGCAATGTTTTAGGGGCTCTTTTTGGAATGGCACAAAATGTTGTTTAGCATAAATGGCCGGGAAGACAATGAGTGAGCTTAGTAGGTTCATTCTTTGTTCTAGTGAGCATGAGCCAGAGGTAGGTGGAGGACTGTTGAAAGGGAGGGGAGCAAACTAAGAGTGAGTTTCTTCTCCTCTGTTCTCTGGAGAGTCGTTTTGGATGCCACAGAGAGAAAACATGGTATACAGAAAAAAATATCCTACGGTTATTTTCTCTGTCCTCCTCCCTTATACAGTTTTGTCTGACACCCTCAATTAATTGCACACGCACAGTACTCTTGGAGGTATTTCCACGGCCACTTCCTATATTTCAAATGCTTCTCTGTTTCCAAGAAATACATTTAATTTTCAGAGGGTTTGAAGAAGGTGCTGAGCAGGAAATTTATTGTGACCTCAATTTCAATAAGTAAATGTGTCAATTGTGACTGTGTATTCAGCAAATAGAAGTATGAAATGCTTTCTCAGACAGAATATATTGGCGGCTGCATTACAATCTAGTCACAGAGAGACACAGAGTACACCATGCTCCCGTTTTCTAAGCCAAAGTGTGTGCTTCCATGTGGGCTGTGTGCTCTTTGGCAATTAGGGCCACAGCAGATACTTTCTCACCACCTGTGGGAGACATTCCAGGGACCTCCAGGGATCCGTGGCTTCCTAGGCATTGTGAAAATATATCTCTGGCTTGGGATGCTCTCAGAGACCTCATGGGACAAGGTGCTTGTCACCTCTATGCTGGCCTAGGATCTAAGTAATGGGGGGACAGTTTTTTTTAAATCGTTTTTATTTTTCCATAATGGTTGACATACATTATTATGTATGGTCTGACACCATACATAGTTATTAGAATATTATTGACTATATTCCCTATGTTGTGTCTTATATCCCCATGACTATTCTGTAACAGCCAATTTTTACTTCTTAATCCCTTCACCTTTTGCACCCATTCCCTCAATCGCCCTCCAATCTGGCAACCATCAAAAAATTTCTGTTCTGCTTGTTGATCTTTGTTTTTTTTAGATTCAATTGTTGATAGATATGTATTTATTGCCATTTTGTTGTTCATATTTTTAATCTTTTTTCTTTGCAAGATTAATTTAAAGAGCTTTTAGAAATATTACATATAAATAAAATGTAAATATAAAATAATATACAAAATTTAAAATCAATCACTTATAAAAGACAGAACTCAGAAGTGATCATCTACATATAGTTATGTTCTATAATCAAGCACAATGTCCTGTAAGAAGCTCCAAGTTTTTGTGATTCTGTTTACATTTTCAACTTCATCCCTATGGCCCCATTTCCTCTCCTGCCTCACATATGCTTGAAATGATTACTCCTCTGATAAAGAAAAAGAAGTTTCATATCAGTAAGTGGTGATGGAAAGTGATAAAAAAGTGAGGGGACATGTTTGAGCTGTTTGAAGGTGGAACAGTCTCCTCACCTACCTGATTTTTGCCATATCTAGCCCATTGCCTGGTAGGTGTTAGGTGCTGAGTAAGCTCTTATAAACTGAAACAAATGGGAGAAAATGGAGCTGACAGGGAGCTCCGTCCAACCAAAGGATCATCTGTTTCCCACCTATTTTATGTGCCAATGGCTTTCTTCAGATCAAATGAAAAACATATTAATTTTGCTGTCATGCCATCATAACATAGAATTTAATAAAATTAATTTACAAGGCAATTATGATTACACAATATACTTAGACTTGAAGAAACTTACTCTCAGATGTTAAATTCTTGATTTTTTGATATTTTCCTCAAAAATTAACCTCAAAGGCATTTTTGAAATAATTTCTCATTAATTTTAACATTGAATTTCAAGAAAGACATGTAACAAATTCTTATCCTCTTTGTCAACAAGAATGATATTTAATAAGAATCTGTTAGCTGGATCCCCATAAAGATAGAAAATCAACAGATATTGCTATTGTAGAATGTGCCCAATAGGTACAAGTATGACTATAAAATAAAGTCATATAGATATTTCTGATAAGGATATGTAGGAACTAGATTGTTTTAATTTTTTAGCCTATTCAATATATTCAGAGTCAGGTACATTATTACATTTAGAGTTATAGTTCTGTAAAACTATAGTGTAGAGTAAAATATCCCATATAGCAAGATTTTTACATATTCTCTAACCAATATACTATTGCCAAATATTTGTAAAGCTCATATAATAAAAATAACATGTTGTATTCCACATTTTATCTCTCTCAGGATTATTAGAGAAAATATTTGAAAATCATGTCAGAAGCATTTTCTGTAAACTTGGCCACTATTTGATGGTCAGAAAGGGAAAGAGGAGTGGGAGATGAGTGGAGCCCAGTTGTCTAGAAGAATGAAGTACCAATAACATCACAGCATCAGGAGAAAGAAAGAACTTGACTTGTGTAAAATATGAAAAGTAAGTTTTGCACATGTACTTTGAGTTTGAGGCTTAAATAAGATATATACTGATAGAGGAGTCTAGAATTCAGTTGGAAATAAAGTTGAAATCAAATAGAAATAGAGATCTGTAGAATGGTGACTTTGAAGAGTTTGGAGAATGAAAAAAGAGCTATGACTAGAATTCTGTATAATCTAAAACATCTCTTCTTCTATTTGTTAATTTATTAGTTAAAATAGATCATATTATAATTTAATTAGAAAATAATTACCACAAATAGACTTTAAAAGAGGTATTTTTTTAAGAACAGGAAGAACAAGAAGAAAAAAGATAAAAATATGAACAATAAAATGGCTATAAATACATATCTATCAACAATTGAATTGAAAAATCAAAATAAACAAACAAGAAATCTAATGAACAAAAATAAACTGATAAATAAAATAGAATCAGAGGCATAGAACAGACTGATGAATCTCAGAGGGAAGCGGGGAGGAGGGAAGGAAGAGATTAACCAAAGATCTTATATGCATAATGCATTACCTAGGGACACAGACAATAGGGTGGTGAAGGCCTGGGGAGGTGGTGGGGGGAAACCATATGGAGGGGGGCAATGAGGTAAAAAAAGGGGGACATCTGTAATACTCTCAACAATAAAGATTTAAAAATAAATAAATAAAAGCAGCATTGTCTACCCCAGGAATATTATTTGGCATAAGGGAATACATAAAATAATCTATCAATTACCAATTATGTAAATATTTAAAGAAATAAGTATTGTAAGCAATTACTTGTTTTGGAAATGTTTTATACCTTCTGACTGTCAAATGTGTGTACCTTAGCCAACTTATTTCTTCCTTCCAGAGTGTGCCTTTAATCAATGTTTACAAATACACCACTACAGACTTATTTTGAAATGTGAGATTAAATTTTGAAATTTGTTTTAATAAACAGATAAAGGTTTACTAATTTTGTTGACTTTTAATGCTGATGTAATATGTAGATTTTTGAAGAACAGATGTTAATACAAACAAACAAACAAACAAAAAGCCCTAGATCTGTTTGTAGGCAAATAAATAAAACATTGACATCCCTTTTGCAAGGCTCTTCAAAATAAGTTCCTTTCTAGTATTGAATTACATTTTATCTAAATAAAATTCCAATATCATAATATAAAAAATAATTGTGCCTCAGTGACATCAGAGTGAGTCCTAACGTTCATGAACAGAACAAAGTAAAATACAACAGTTGTTCTGACTCTCCCAGGTTTGTAAAGCATTGTGCTTGGCTGGAGGCTTCCCCTAACTTCTCTGAGGACTTTGAGTCTGAAGGCTCCACCTTCCAGTTACCAAATGTCAATCTGTAACTGATTCAGATGAGCAAGTGCCTCCAGGAGGCCCAAGGAGGAGCAAGGAGATTTTGGCTAGTTCTTCTGTGAAAGTGACTCTTGCTCTTTTTCATTGGCTTTGAATGTGAGAAAATAAAGTACAAAGGTGCTATGCGAACTTTGAAGGAAGAACTTGCTGAATATGAAGCCTTCGTAGGTGAGCAATACATAAAGGGAAATGGGACCTGGTAACAGATTGAGCCTGGGTCATGTTGTCCTGAAGCCCACCCATTTTGGTGTGTCTTTGTTTATTTGCTTTTATTTTTGATGTTGAATTCTTTTTTTTTAAAATTATAAAATCAATCTGGGGAGGATGTCCTATCACTGTAACCATCCCAAATGATAGGATAGGTCTCATGTTGGTTACTTTTATTTTTTTAAATAAAAAATTCTTGAAGACCAAACCAAGGAGAAAAGTCACACGTACAGTCCAGTATCTGGTCTGAGCTATGACCATGCCTTACCAATTTTTAGGAAGTCACTGGGTCAATCTGGCCCTCGCAAAACAGCAAGCTAGACTTCTATACTCAGATAGAGTTTTGTGTCCCTTGCGACTTCATTTTAATATTTTACTTGGGGACTGCATGGTGTGAAATACTGTCATCTGAGGTATTCTGTATGAACCATACCACACTGTGAGATTCTGCATGGTCTAGTGATTGGGCATTTTTGTGACAGAGGTTGTGACGTCTGCAAGTTGAACCATTATGATTTATCAGAAATGATACGTTCTGTGTTCTTTGTCTTTTTTCTCTTTTCCCCTTTTTGTCAAGGATAAAGAGTTAAATGTAGACTGTATGTATAATCCTTCATCCTTGTACTCATTTTAAGATCCTAGCAGGTACACCCCTGTATAGCCCAGTGTTGTACAAGCCCTTTGTGAGTATGACCCCAACCCCAAAACTCAGTTATAACTTCTGTCCAAGAAGAGACTATAATAACTCTTGATTGAACTTTACCAAACATTTACATGACTAAAAGCAACCATACAAAGTAATGTTTGTGCACTTGACTTATAGATCAGGTTACTGAAACTCAGAGATCATGGGACCAGAAGACAGGTTTTTAAATATCAAGGCCAGGCTTCTACCACATTCACTGTGTGGCTTTTGAGTAAATGCAAGTATGTCCTTCCGTCTCAGATGCAAGGACCCATGTGGCCTTCTCCAAAAAGGCATGTCAGAGAGAATGATCACACGCTGTGCCTATGGTGTCCTCTATGCTTCTTTCCTTCCTTTAACTCTGTCCTTCTCACATCATACCCAGAATATGCAGGTAAGCTTGGACACACACACGCACACACACACACACACACACACACACACACACACACACACACACACAGAGTCGCTCATTCCATTACTTTCTGGATTAGCCCTGTTTGCATTTTGTTTTTCTAAATACAATTTGCCAAGGACCTTCTTTTCAACCAGTGCAAATATTATTATAGATTTTTGTCCATGAAAAAATCACATATTTGATAAAAATGTTTTTGCTTACTTTTGATGTGAAGAAAATGGAAGACAACATTTGCCTGCTTAAACGTATTAGAGTCTGTTATTAGTTAATAAAATATGTCTGTTGACTGTTCTTTGCAAAAATGTGTTGTGCCATACCAAATATTTTGTAGTAATTGCAAGCTGCCAAGAAGAAAGTCTCAAAGGGTATTTTTAGTGTGATTTTTAAACTCAGCAAAATTAGCTCCATTTTGGACTTTTATTAGAACAAGACATCAGATCTTTTCTAAGAGCTAGTCACTGATTCACCTCCTGGGCCTTGCCTCCAATGCCCATGGAAGGTCAGCTGGGAATGAAAGGAAGCTTTCAGAAACTGTTCTACTTGCTCTTTGCAACAATATCATCTTCCTCTGAGGCCTTGATCAGAAATGGATCTTGATCCTTTCGTGGTGGGAAAGTATGCCATAGTACTGTCTTAGCCTTCTCTAGTGCTCATTTTCAAAACAACTCCAAAACATGACAGCATTTTCCAGAGATATATCATATAGCACTGCACAGAGAAATTCCCAACAGCATTCTCACATCTCATCTCATAGTCTCTTGTTTTAGGAGATTATAAGAATTTTTAAACTTTTATTTTTAAATAATTTTAAAGAATATTTCCTCTGTAAAATAGTGACTATATTAAAAGACATTTCTTTGGTTGTTTTGCATGAAAATATTTAAATACATCTAGATTGTAGGCTTCTTACAGCTCAAACTATACCTTACTCTATGTGGTCAGACTAACTGGATTTATTTTTTAGATTATATCAGCTCAGGTACTTAAGGATACTGGTAAATATTTTTAATGGCCCTTAGTAGTATGCTATTGTTACCAATCTACTAGAGTAAGTAGTCTAAAACTAAAGGTTCTCAATCAGTTATTTATAGATATTTTTCTACAGTAAGTATGCCTTGCCAAGCATGCTTTTGAAAAAAATATTTGCTTCCTAAGAATTTATTATCCAGAGGCTATAAAAATTATACATTTTATTATTTTTTTAAGGATTCTTTCAGAATCTTCATGCTAATAAGTTAGAAAAGTAAAAAATAATTTTACTATTGATCAGATGCCTCCTGCATGCCCCAACCTGGCATGTGCCATGACCAGGAATTGAACTGTGACCTCCTGGTTCCTAGGTCAGCACTTAACCACCGATCCATACCAGCTGGGCTCTTTTATCCTTTTTAAAGTAAATTATGATGAGTTTAATTCACATTCTTTTCTTTAACCATTATTTAAAGATTCACTAAATTATATATTCTTCCCAGATTTTTCTCAACCTCCAGTCCTGAATCCAACTTGGCATTTCCCTTTTTATGTTCTGCAAACACCTAAACTCACATCCCCCCAAACCTGCTCCTCCCCTGGCTGACCCTCAGTGATTGGCAGGCAGGCACCTTCATCCACTCAGCTGGCCAAGCCAGTTTTCGGTGAGTTATCTTTGACTTCTGACTTTTTCTCACCTGCCTTTTCTAATCACTTACTGACATCTTCTTGGAAAAGACTCCTGGTCTTGGCCATTCTGTCTTTCATTATAGCAACGGTCTTCATCTATTTTTGGACTTAATAAGTTCTGAAAATTTTAACCCATACCTACCAGCCTAACTGTAGCCAGCCACATGCTGACATGACATGTGAGAGAACAAGAGTGGAAGTAAACTGCTTCTCTGGGCCATCGTCACCTGGGTGGACACTAGGAGTCCTGCAGTGATAACCCAGTGAGTCTTTTAGCTTCCGAGATGTACCAGAAGTGCTCGGAGGAAGGCACACACAGCATGTACACAATGCCACCTTCCTGAGTCCTCTTCTTTGAGGAGTAAAAGCAGGAAAGCTCCAGGCTCATTGCTCCAAAATATTTTAGATGAAGCAACATTCCATTAAATGGGAACTGTGGGGCTTTTTGCTGCATTTGGAAAAGAGTTATTATGAGCCCTTTATCTATCCACAGTTCCTTGTGCTGCTGCTAATTTACTATGGCAATGGTTCATGAGCAAAATCATCTCAAATACAAAGCAGCCCAATTTTGGTTTGTTAATAAAGACCATATGTTAAAAGTGTAATTAAAATGTGATTTATTAGAAATCAATATTTTTAAATCATTTGAAATCTAATTCTAGATTCCCAGAATTAATATATTAAGAATTTATTTCTTTGACCTTAAGAAATGGGAAATAGCCTCAATATTTAATACATTTATATATGTTATTTTGAAATAACTTAGTTGGTTTCCTTGAAATTTAAGTATGTCATTATTGTTTTTATGAATAATTTGAATTTACAGCAATTTTCTTTTTATTATCTCTTAAAATTCAATATAGATCAATGCTGCATCATAAACATTTAATCACTACACAAACTCATAAAGAATCCTTCCCCTCCCCCACCTCGAATTCTGCCATCACCCATTGTAGTCATGTGCTGCTTAACGACAGGAATATGTTTTGAGAAATGCATTGTTAGGCAATTTTGTCATCGAAGGACCATCATAAACTTAACATACACAAACCTAAATGGGACAGCCTACTACACACCTAGGCTAAATGGAGTAGCTTGCTGCTCTAGACTACAAACCAGGACTATATGTTACTGTACAAAACAACACAAGGTTAAATCAAGCACAAGAGAAAATGATGCAATCAAGTGGTGCAGTAAACTCGGGAGGTATGAAGCTGCTGACATAACGCGGCATACTGTTTTACAGCAAACTTTTTCTTTTATAAGTAGAAAGAGTATGCTCTCAAATAATGATAAAAATTATTATGTAGTAAATGCATAAACCATTAACATAGTTTATTATCATTACCAAGCATGATGTGCTGTACATAACTGTATGTGCTATACTATGACTAGCAGCATAGTAGGTTTGTTTACACCAGCATCACCACAAACACATGAGTAAGGCATTACTGTGCTATGGCCTTACCAAGGCTAGCAATAGGGATTTTTCAGCTCCATTATAACTGTATGGGAGGTCCATTATTGACCAAAATGTCCTTGGGCAAACCATGACTGTGCCTGCAAGGTGAAGGTGCAGTGGTTAACAGTGAGGCCGCCTGCCGTCCCTCCCCATTACTGCACTGCATTTGAAGGCCTGCTGTTTTGACTTAGTTTTATTTTTTCTTCAAAGCCTGCTCCTCTGCCTCACTGTTTTGACTATTGCAGAGTACTCTGTGTATGAACGAACCAGTTCATTTAACAATCCCTCACTTGCTCTGTATTTTAGGAGGGAAACAGGTAGTGATGGTGGTGACTCACTCCATGTCAAAACCACCTCCTAAATAGCTCTCAAAATTTGCTCCTCTTCCCAAGTCGTCCTGCCGGTAGAATTTATGGCACTATATACTCTTTCCAGAATTGTTCTAACAAACTCTAAACTCTCTCTTTCTCCTGCTTTCATTTGTCTCTAATTCGTAATCACCCATGACCAATGTGATTCTTTTATAATGCAAATTCCATTATATTTATCTTTGGTTTCTACTCTTTCAATGGTACAGGATAAAGCTCTCTCCTTAGCATGATATGCAAGGCCTCTTATGAAAGAACCTCTCTTGTGTCGACCTTCCCAGCTTCCCTGTTTCCCTTCACTCTTGTGCATCCTGGATGTCATTGGAGCCATTTGCCATTCTCTGAATGTACCTGACATTTCTGGTCTCCTTGCTGCATCATATGCCTACCAGTAACTTGTCCCATTTTGTCTTTCTTGTGAACAGCTTTGGACTCAATGCAAATATCATCTTTACTTGCATGCTTTCTTTCATAGAGTTAGTGACCTCCTCTGCGCCTCAGTGAGCCCTTGTACACACTACTACTCTATGTATTTAAATGACTATCTCATGTTTTATGAATTTGGATGTCCCCAGCCCCAATTAGAATGCCTGAAAAATAGTAGACATGAACAAAATAAATATTTATTTACTGAAAGAGTGAATGGATGAGTCAAAGGGAGCTTTGCTTTGGGCAACTTGGCTAACAGAAGATGAACTTAAAGGTAGGAAAAAGAAAGCTATAATCAAACAACTAAACGACATTTTATCAATTGATTAAAAACTCACAGTATTTGCAAAGACAAACAAATTTCAACACTTCGGACTCATAACTGTCAACCTGGCCCCGCTCCTCTCCATCTTCTCACCACAGTTTCACCACGCTGACCACCCTCCCATGCCTGATTGATGTGTTTTTTTCTGGACCTCACTCTTCATTTATTCCCGTCAGTAAGCTTCTGCTTTCTCTTAGCCTTATGTCTATTTTTAACAGTCTCATGACTCTTGCCACTTTGATCAATCATTACACTAATCTAGACTAAAGGGGAAAGATGTATCACTTGTGGATATTAACTTTAATTGAGATCCAAAGGAATTGAGATTCAATTTGGACTTTGGGTGCTAAGTTTTATGCACGAGCAGATTTGTGTTGCTTTAAATATGCTATAATGTTTGTTGCTGTTTTTAATTTTCAAGGTTAAATTTTTAGACACTATTTTTTCCAGACTTGCTTAAAATTCTGGTAATCGGTTCCAGATGAGGCATTGAGCCTGGAAATGTCTCCATGGTTTGAACTGTTAGACTTCACATAATTGAGCATAAATAAAAGGAATATGATACAGGAATCAGTTACTCCTTTTAATTAAGAATTTTGATTCAAACAATAAAGCACAGAAAATACTCAGTTTCTAACTGCTACTGTTAAAATAAACAATTCACAATTAGGGCAATATCTTAAAAATGTGAATATCTACATATTATCTGAAATTTCATCATATCAATAGTTAAATGATATTGTTTGTTCTAATCATACATAATCATATTTCTTAAATATATTCCTATTGATTTTAGAGAGAGCAGAAGGGAGAGATAGAAACATTGATGTGAGAGAAACATTGATTGGCTGACTCTTGCACACCTCCTACTAGGAACTGAGCCCACAACCTGGGCATGTGCCCTGACAGGGCATCGGATGAGGGACCTCTTGGTGCATAGGTCAATGCTCAATCACTGAGCCACACTGGCCAGGCCATAATCACATTTTTACCTTTAAGACTACATGAAAAACCTACATTAATAATAATAAAACATGTCACCATTTATTGAATATTTACTATGTATGTGTCTTGTTTACATTATTTAATTTAAATCTAAAAACAAACTGTGAGGGAGGCACTATTTTCTCTGCTTTGCTAATGAGAACATGGACCCTGAGAAGTAAAGGTGGCATTCCCAGGATAAACAGCTCTTGAGTGGGGGGTAGGGACTTTAATCCAGGTCTGTCTGACTCAGAAGGCTGCCCACATAGCCACTCTCCCTTCTGCCTGTCACCTGCATACACTCATTGCCTCCATGCTTAGTTGGGAGTATTTCAGGACAAACTAATTTCGTTCTGTTAGTTTGTGACTTTGATACAGCTCAGCCTCAAACTCCTTCCAGGTCATCTCCTATGTCCAGTCACTAGATGAGCAGCTTAAAAAGATGAAGCCTGTTTTGTCTTTTTTTTTTTAATATATATTTTTATTGATTTCGGAGAGGGAGGGAGAGGGAGAGAGAGATAGAAACATTAATGATGAGAGAGAATCATTGATTGGCTGCACCCTGCTCACCCCACACTGGGAATTGAGCCTCCACCCTGGGCTTGCACCCTGACCGGGAATCGAACCATGACCTCCTGGTTCGAACCTGACGCTCAACCATTGAGCCATGCCGGCTGGGCTATTTTGTCTTTTTAATGTTCCATTTCAGGACTTGTCATTCTGCTTCCCTTGTGACAAGTGGAGAGGAAGTGAAATAGTATCTGAGGCTTGTTCTTAAGCAGCTGACCCCAGACTTTGTTGGGCAGAAGGATTATTGCAGGAGCCAGTTAAAATGCAGATTTCAGGGCCTCGTCCTTCACACAAGTTTTAGTAATCTGGGGTGGGCCTGGTTGTCTAAATTAGTAGCAAGCATTCCTGATTCTGATGTAGTTGGTACACTGAACAGAATTTGAGAATCACTGCTTGGACCCCAGATCAATGCTGTTCAATGGAAAGATAACATAGATTACAAATGGGTCATTTAAAATGTAACACTAGTTATCTTTAAAAAAGTAAAAAGAAACAGGTGAAATTACTTTTTCAAAAATTAATGTTTGATTACCCCATGCATTAGCCTGGCCGGTGTGGCTCAGTGGTTGAGGGTCAACCCATGTACCAAGAAGTTGCGGGTTCAATTCCTGGTCAGGGCACATGCCCGGGTTCCAGGCTCGATTCCCCAGTGGGGGGCATGCAGGAGGCAGCCAATCGATGTTGATGTTTCCCTCTCATCAATGTTTCTATCTCTCTCTCCATCTCCCTTTCCTTTCTCTTCCTCTAAAATTAAAAAAAAAACCCTATTAAAATATATATTATTTAAAGTTGGGATCAAATGTAAAAATTATTTAAATATTTAAAAGATTTTCATACCAAGTCTTACAGTATTTTATACTTTAAGCACCTGTCAGTTTAGACCAGACACATATCAAGGGCTCAGTAGCTACTTGTGGCTGATGGCTGCCATATGTGATAGTGCAAATCTAGAACTAGAGAGAACCATAGTCAGGGCTTGGTTTAAGGTCAAATGATAACTGAGGGTCAGACAAGTTCACAAGCATGTTTTAAAATCCATTGCTGTGGCAGACATGTCACATAAGCTGGAAGCAGACATGAAAACAAATTGGCTAGAATCTAGAGGTATCCTCCTAGAGGAGATGAAGTAGGATAAAGTGAAGGGACCCACAAGGGAACCAGCAGGGCTTCAGGGAAGGTGAGGGACCCCAGTCTGGTACACATTGTTTGGTACTCTCCTGCTGCGCTGAGGGTGGGCAAAGCAGGGGGTGCGGCAGGTGCTTAGGGCTACACAGTTTAGTTATCTGTACCATGAGGATATCAGAAAAGTTCATCTCTAAATCCTCTCATTGCTAAAATGGGATGATTCTGTGGTTATGAAGACTATGTCCTGCGCCCATCCATGGAGAATGATGTCCTCTGCCTACCTGGAGAAAATATCTTTCTTGTGGTCCCCTTCTGGTCAATTTCAAACCTTTGAAGGCTTGAACTTGGCATACAGTATCCTTGTGTATTCTATTACACACAGAATTGAAGTTTTATAACCATACCTAATTCTAATTTTAAAGGGCCAGATCCCTTTCTCTGAAAGGCAATTTTAAGTTGCACTGGAACAGAAAGCACTCCAGCATTGTTACAAAACTACGTGGTCTGTTATTCACAAATTATATGAAGGCATGGTTTTTGAGTTGCATAAAAATGGCTTCTCTGTGTTGTACATTTGAAGTACATGGAAAGCCCCATAAACACAATATATAAACTATTGACATGTTCTGAAATTTTTTTATTAGAACTTTGAATTCAGACTTAGATTATAGCTCAAGTTTTTCAGTTTGCTGGCATATGTACTCTCATGTACTAACACACCCTAATAGTTCAAATATTTACTGTCACACATATACACACATATAATCAGGCAATCAGTCAATCAATTAATCATTATTGAGTTTGTATTTAATAATACTAAATCATGTAAATTGGCCAAAGCAAGGGAAATTAAAGCTAGAAGATACAGTACTCTCTAACAACCAGGAGAAATGAAACGCAAAGGCATATTTGCCAAGGTCTGATGTATAATACAAGTGCATGACGAGTTTAGAGGAGGGAGAGGTTCTGGGCTAGGTTAGTAGGGAAAGGATTTTTAAAACCAGATTGAACTTGAATCTGGTTTTAATGATGACCTTAGGTTTCTAAGCCTATAGCCTTGAATCCACTGATAATCCATTAGAGTCAATTTCAGTGGTTGGGTGGGGTTGCTGAAGACAAAGTAACTGTGGTGCTGGTGGCATCTCAGCATATCCCCCCAGCCCCCATTTTAGCTTATGGTGAATGTCAGCTGGGGGGAGGAGCTTCCCTATTCTGCTCTGGTAAGCAAGCCTGGATGCTAGAACCAAGGCTCAGAATAGCCCATGGTGATCTCCACACACCCGAAAGGGGATGGAGTGGTGATCTCCTCTACACACAGGAAGGATGTGGGCTAGCATGTTCTGCACCAGTAGAGATAGTGGAAGGAAGAAGAGGGGAAAGTATAGATTAGAAACTCAAGTTCCACTTTGTGACAGATGCATCTACAAATTTGTATATGGTAATATCAATCTTCATGAGTAGTCAGCTGTAGCCTTCTTGGTTTTAATATCTTTGTGAATAATAAAAATACAAATGTTATTCATTTTTTAGCAGTAATAATGCTAATTAAGATGTTTTGTAGTTTTAAAGCCCTTTCCATGAAGCTTTTCACAAACAATGAATCTGAGAAGTATTAACTATAAACTGTATGTAGTTTCAACTGTATTGCTTTGAAATAAAATTCCTAAATTCTGCAATTCCCAAATGGATTCCTGGGGCACCCTCAAATCCCACAGATGATGTTAAGAAGTTTATAAAAACTTGAGATTCTTTGCTTCATTATGTACAGATATCCCAAGTAGGTCCAACTTTTCATGAAGAAGGAGCAGAAGGCTATATATTGTCATTCTTTGAGATGTGTTGTGATAGGCACAGCTACTCTCTCTTTAAAATATCCTTGTCACTGTCTCTGTCATGGTGTCTAATATTCCCCAATTAATCTTCCTTTTTAATAAGACTTTGAAAAAAACCTATAAATGTACATGTTTTCTCTGTGGGATGAGACATATTAGCGTTGACACTATAAGCATAATTTCAAATTCATTGATCATTACATTAATTACTTAGCCAGGTCTGGCAGACACGGGATTTAAGGAAGAAGAGTGCATTTTGTAGAGAGAGCAGTTGTGAATAGGGGCCTAACGCACAGGATGTTTGGGGCAAGCGATGCCGTGTGGGGAATGTGACTACCTGGGTGGAGTTGAAAGTATGAGGTACTGAGTGTGATGATGGTGGGTAAATGGTTGCTTCCAAAAGGAGGAAATATATGCATAAAGGAGACAAGTGACAGGAAAGACAAATGTTGCTTAATGTGAAAATGTTATTTGTCACCTACAGTGTTTCTCTGGTTACCAGAGGCAAGGGAAAAGGTCTTATGATTTATTTATTCCCCGTGTCTTTTAGAAAAGAATTGAAATTTGGGAGTCTCAAAATAAAAAATATATATATATGCAAAATCCACTCATAGGTATATGGTCTATGCTCCATGAATTGAAAATGAACATTCAAATAAAAACTTGTCCATGAGTGCACATACCAGCACTATTCAAAACAAGCAAAAGGTAGAAACTACTCAAATGTCCATCAACAGATGAATGAATAAACAAAATTTGGTGTATACATACCATGGAATATTATTCTGCCATAAATAACGATGTTCTGACACATGCTACAATATGAAAAAACCTTGATAACATTATGGCAATTGAAAGAAACCTGACACAAAAGGTCATATATTGTGTGATTCCATGTATGCAAACTATCCAAAATAAACAAATCCACAGAGACAGAGAGAAGATTGGTAGTTGCCAGTTAGTGGTTGCTAGGGAACAGGGGGAAAAGGACAATGACTGCTCAATGAGTTTGGGGTTTCTTTTGGGGGGTGATGAAAAAGTAATTGTTTTCGGAGACTTGCCAGAATGAGTATGGGGATGTTAGACTCTGGGCTTTCCTTCCTTTAGGCTGGCTGAAATGTTCCTTTCATCTTCTCAGTATTTGCCATTATCTTGTCAATGTTTGCCTCTCCACTGAGGCACTCAGTGTTCACTTTCCGATGAGCACATGCCGCCTCCCACGAGCTGGCCCGCTGGAGTGCTTTTTCCACTTCCCATCACACAGGTGCACACCGGAATGAGCTCTGCAATGCTCAGAAATGCCGAGGCCAGCGGGTGAAGTGTGGACTTGGAGGAAGTCCCCTCATCATTACCCTGTCAAATGTGACACTGTAGAATATTGGGTCCCTGGGAAGTTGCCTCTCTCTAGCAGTCTGTCCTAGTAGAGGATGTCACATTCATTTTGCCGCTGGGAGTACTGGTGCAATATGGTGCTGGGAGGATAGCATTGTACGGATGTGCATTCTGCTTGGAACATAAAAGAATGCCTCATGCCCCTGAAAACAGAATTTGAATAGGAAACTTCTTGTATCACATTAGCCACATGCGCTAAGTAGACTAAAATTATTGAATGTCAGACCTACTAATTACTTCTCAAAGATAATTTAATCTAATTGGTGTAAGAAGATTGGAAAATAGGTAGTATTCTTCCCATTGGATGGGCATTCAGGCTGAAAGACGTAAGTTAGCTTCTTAATTTCACAAAGCAGGTGCAAGGCAGAGACAAGACCTGAATTCAGGTCTTTGTAACTCAACTTCAAGCCCGTTCTTGTTTCCTTTTATCATAATGGACAATGAAATGTAAACACAAACACACAAACTCAGTGATGAGAGCTGAGAGATTTACGTCTGGGCATATTTGAGGACTGCACCTGAAGAAAAGCAACCCGTGGACTCTCGGTTTGTATTGATTGTGACTGATATTTGCATACAGAAATACAATTCCACTGAAACTTGAAATATACAGGGTTAGGGATGTCAGTCTTCCACTTGTTTAAAAGTTATCCAGTGGGTAAAGTCCCTGTGGAGTTCAGTTTTACCTCCTTCTTCTCCGGATGCTTGCTCAATCTCTCATATTCTGAATAGATGAAGAAGTTAATCTTTGTATTGAAATGTACTTTGTACTTAAAGTTAATTTGAGGCCCAGTACATGATACCATGCCATCGTACCGCAGCCAGACTTTATTGCTCTATTACAAGCATTATTTCATGTCCTGCTGTTGAAGTCTGTTCCCTTTCAGAGCTTAAAGCAAGCAATGCAAAGTGCTTTGTCATCCATGATATATGCCGAAATCACAGGTGGGGAGGAGGTGTGAAGAATTTTTATTCTCACTGTCTTTATGATGTTAATGATTCTCTTGACAAAACCACTTCATTTTATGTAAAATTAAAAATTCATAACCTGTGAATCCCATAAAGACTTTATACCAGCAAACCACAGACTATACCCCTGAAGTAAGTATAGTCAATTCTGTTTGTACTTTTATAGACAAACAGGAAAAAAAAACTTTAAGAATTCTTTGACCCTGCTTTTTGCCATCTGAATGGTCATGGTTGAGTGGAAAATCAATGAAGTGCTGGGAGAATTGCACCTCAGTGTTGCCGACAAGGCACACAAAAATCCAACTTCTCACATGAGATGAAGATTGCCTTTGCTTCATTTACTCTCTTAAGACACATTAAAATCAAAGCTATCACCCCATTTGGCCATCTGTCAATGCTCACTACACAGTAAGTGGGTCGACTTTGTTCCTAGATCACCAGAATAGGAGGATGTTTTGTTGTTGTAATAAATGGTTTTAGGCTTAAGAAATGGAAATAAATCAATGCAATTTATATAAAGTTGGAGTGGAAGTGTTAGATGGAGTTTTCTAAACTACAGAGAATTATATATGGATGAGTTGCAATAAATAAAGCACAGCTTTCGCAGTTTACAAAAATAAATGATAAAGAGGAAATAAATCAATGGATAGCCTTTAATTAGAATAATCTCTTGCTTTACCATAATGCATACAACAGTCCTTTGATCATTAAATTGCAAATTTCATGTCTGAATGTCATATGGTAAATAATGGCTCCCAGTTTCCCTCCTAAAGTTCCACTCCCAAAGTTTTAGTCCAAACCCGAAAACCTAATTTCTGAAGGTTCCCAGGCAATTGTTCTCCTGTTTAGTGACAATGCACCGCCTTTTAACAATGGCTTGTGTTCTCAGATTGAACACACTGAACCCAGTTTGCTGACCCTGAACTCAGTTAAACACAAGTGCTCACTCTGCAGGTGCTCATGAATGGAACTTGTGTGGCCAACATCTTCAGAGCCGTTCCAGGGAGCAGGGCCACCCTGGGCCTTGCTGGCAGGCAGCAGATGCTCTTGTTCTTCTCATATCCAAGCCCCAAGTCTACTTCCTCGCTTTACCATTTGCTATAGATTAGGCTCTGGCCTATGTTGGCAGATCTGACCAGGCACAAAGAGTACCAAGGCCAAAGCAGCTGAAATGTAAACACTGTTTAATAACTCATCAGTCACGGGTTCTTCTAAACTTGGTTTTATGCAGAGATTTGGGATTTGGCCTATTGGAAAATATACTAGTAGAAACCATAAAATGTGTAATATTGGGGAAAAACTATATAATATAAAACTCTAGTCAAAATGGTTTCCCCTCAAAAAGGACCTCTTATCTTTTCAAGGCTCAATTTGTTTTGATGAAAATCTAATTGCCTTCTAATATGCCCACTATGCCTTTGAAAAAAATCCTATATAATAAAGAGGTAATGTGCAAATTGACCATCACTCCAACACACAAGATAGTTGCCCCCATGTGGTCAAAGATGGCTGCCCGTATGTGGACACAATATGGCTGCCACAAGATAGCCGACAAGGGGAGGGCAGTTGGGAGGGACCAGGCTTGCAGGGGAGGGCAGTTGGGGGTGACCGGGCCAGCAGGGGAGGGCAGTTGGGGGTGATTAGGCCTTCAGGGGAGGGCAGTTGGGGGTGACCAGGCCTGCAGGGGAGGGCAGTTGGGGGGAACCAGGCCTGCATGGGAAGGGCAGTTGGGGGGGACCAGGTTGGCAGGGGAGGGCAGTTAGGGGCAATCAGGCCAGCAGGGGAGGGCAGTTAGGGGCAACCAGGCTGGCAAGGGAGGGAAGTTGACCAGGCCAGCAGGGGAGGGCAGTTAGGGGCGACCAGGCTGACAGGGGAGCAGTTAGGCGTCGATCAGGCTGGCAGGGGAGTGGTTAGGGGGTGATCAGGCTAGCAGGCAGAAGTGGTTAGGGGTAATCAGGCAGGCAGGCAGGCAGGCAGGCAAGCGGTTGGGAGCCAGCAGTCCTGGATTGTGAGAGGGCAGTCGGACATCCCTCGAGGAGTCCCAGATTGGAGAGGGTGCAGGCTGGGCTGAGGGACACCCCCTCCTTGTGCATGAATTTCATGCACTGGGCCTCTAGTGTAAAATAATAAAAACACAGTACAATACCAGTAGTGTTATCTGGGTTGGGTTCTATGCAAACACTAATTCTGCTGGTTCATAGGTATTCTGGTTTAGGCAGTATACTCATGTAGATATTATATGGCACAACATGTGCCATAAATCTATCCATTGTCTCTAAAAGTTTCTTCCATCCTTCTTATTTTTATTTTACTTTTTTTGTGTGGTAAGGTTTTTTAAAAATTATTTTAATGTGGTAAAATATACATAACAATATTTTCCATTTTAACCATTAAGTATACAGTTCAATGGCATTAAGTACTTTCACATTGTTGTACAACTATCACCACCATTTATACCAAAAACTTTTTTATTATCCTCAACAGTAATTCTGTTCCATTAAACAATAACTCTCCCTTCTCCCCTCCCTTAACATAAGACCTACCCTGTTATCAAAATTATAAGTATACAGTACAGCTAATATAGGTATCATGATGCTTTGTAGGACTTATTCATCTTGTATAAAACCCTTTGACTAATATCTCCCATTTCCTCCTCTCTTCAATCCACATCTACTTCTATGAGTTTGACTGTTTTAGATTTATCTGATAAGTGGTATTATGTAGTATTTGTAAACAACCTAAATGTCCATCAACAGATAAATGGATAAAAAAGATGTGGTATACACATGCAAGGTAATATACTACTCAGCTTTAAAAAAGGACATTCTGTCATTCATGGCAAAATGGATGAACCTGGAGGATACTATGCTAAGTGAAATCAGCCAGACCCAAATGGATCCTACTTCTATAAGTTGTTCAATCACGTGGACAGACTTCACTGGTTTCTGACTGTACACTCACTTAAATCTAAAAACTACCTCCTACACTTTCTTTAGCCACATCCTTTCCATGTGCTGGTAAATTGGCACCAACTCTCCTTGGGCTAATGTTTACCCAACCCCCTTGGACTTGGTGTACCTTTTGTCCCAGTCAGTTCTCTAGCTCTATTAGGATCAACCTTAGCTTGTTTGCTTTACCTTCTTTATTCCCAAGGCCATGCCAATTTGGGCACTGAGATTTTTACACACAGAGAGACACACACACAATATATGTAATATGTATATTATATATATAAAACTATGCTATGTGCTAAAAAGGAACACTCCCCACCAAAACAAAGCCACCATGAACATATGTACATATCTTCTCAGCACCCCCTCACAAAAAGCGATTCTTCCCTCCTCAGGCAGTAATAAATGTATAGCTCTGGAAAATTGATGTAGATGGATATAATGTATCCAGTGGGGCATAAGAATAATCAAAATGGCACAGGACTTTGTTTGAACCTAGTGACTATAGGTATAACCCCCAATCTAAGATATATAATTGACATACATGCTGATAAAGGTAGGATATTTTATATAAAAAATGTCCCAAGAAACCTAAAGTAATGTTATACCAGCTACTCTGAAATGGGCAGCAAAACCCTCTCTCTCATCACCGTAGCATACAAATGGGTCTGACAATAAAAATGGCTTTCTCCCTGTTTTCTGGAGTTAGGGTCTGATTTGTGAATGTGGAAAATATTATTAATATCAAGTACAATACTGGGTGAATTTTTGGTGTTTGAGGTCTATCAAATGTTAAAAGGAAAAAAAATAATGGGGAAAAAAAGAACTAGGTTAGAACATATGTTTTGAGGCATTTAGTACATTTTGGAAGTGAATTTATGTATTTCTAGGCTTTGGACCAGAAAGCTAATGAAAGTTCTTCTCAAGGTGAAAGAGACAATGTGAGGAAAAGAACCAGCTGTTCTTTGCATCTGCTGGAGACACAAATCAGAACAAAGGCAAAAGCTGCAGAGGGTAGGGGGGGCCATTAATGCCTTTCACACAGCACAGTGGAAAGAAAGATGGCCACCCTCAACATTCATGAATTGGAGGTAACTTTCATTTCATCCATTCTGCTCTTGGGAAGTTGACATTATAATAATGAAAAACATGTCAAGTTGGTGAGATTTGAATTGAGTGTGCACATTTGTTAGCATTGCTGGCTGCACAGGTACTTTTGTTGATGAAATGAAGTGCTCTATACTATTAAATCATTATTTCTTGCCACTTGTATTAATGCTCTAAGGGCATTGCAAATGATATTATTTCTTATAGTTGATTAACATCATACAGCTGACTGTCCCACTTGTGGGGAAACATACTAGGATTGTTTTTAGAAGAGAGGAAAAGATTATTTACAGCATATTTATTTTTTGCTCATAGATTTTGAAACCAAGGCACCTTTCCCAAACAGGTTTAGAATGGATGATAATTAAAGAGGAGACAGAAAAGAGCAAATATAAGAGAGAGATGCAGAGATCCCAGGGGTCTCTATGCAGCATTTTCCCTGTGTCTAAGAGCCTTTTCAGAAAGGCTTTGCATGATATGAGGAGAAAAGAAAAAGCCTGGGAAAGATAAAAATGGATTGGAGTAATTGCTCTCTAACATTACATGGGAGTTCACAGTGACGTGAGCTCTGCTGTCCTCACTTCACGTGCTTTCCTCAGAGAAGGCTTAGTTTTGAAGAGCTGCACAGCATAAAACAAAACCCTTTCTCCTGACATTAACTTTATCTACTGCAATTGTCCACGGTCGTTTTTTAAATTATAAAATATGTGTGGGTTACTATAGAGAAAAAATTATGAGTAGCAATTTGGTCAGGAAGTTCAAATAGGACTGTGTATAGATATCTTGGCAATTAGGCATATGATATTGGGGGCACTAAGCATAGTTTGTATAGTTCATGCAGTTCATGCCTGGGAGTGGGCTCTCCAGATGTTTCTGGCATAGCTAGAGCAGCCAGACCTACACTCTAGGGGAGGTAATCAAGCACATTTTGCTTTCTTAATCTGCAAACTTCGGAGTGGAGTGAATTATTCATGGCCATCAAAATGGAAGCGACAAAGAAATGTTGCAAAAGACTTTAATTTCGCCTTTCCTTACTCAGCATTTGCTTCATTGGCCACTCTGTTTAAATTTTCTTTGGTAAAGTGGAAATGGCATTTCTATTATGTTATTCTATATACTATTGCTACTAGTATATTTAGGGCTGTTATTAAGAATATTTAAAAATTAGTCATAAAAATTAGTCATAAGACAATATATTTGCTCAAACAATGCAATAGTAATTGAAATCTCAACCTTGATAATTGAATAATTACTAATATTTATTGAGTGCACACACTGTCCCAGACACTGTCCTGAGCCTTTAATTTGTATTAACTCATTTAAACCTATTAACAACCATGTGAGGCAGTTTTTTTGGAAAGAAAACACATAGAACTTAAGTTGCCCAAAGTTACTCAACTGGTGAGTGTGGAGAAAAGAGTTGATGTCAGGCAGTCCGGGATCCTCTGTTAGATTTTCTTCCCCATTTTTTTGTAAGATGAGTAAAAGAGAAGACAGAAGTGGCATCTGACTTCAATTATTGCTGTCTTGTCAATAATACATCAAGCACGGGAATTGATCATATGATCATATCAATTTGTCAGTCCCTAAACTCATCTTTTTCGTTAAAACTGATCCTAACAATTGAACGTCTATCTCTTTTTACTCTCTGTTGAAGACACCACTATCTTTGTAGTAACATGTATTCAAAATATCTGACACTCCACACTCCGTGCCTATCTGACAAGTTCTTTTTCACCTTTCAGACTTATCTAAAGAATTACGCCTCCTGTGAATCTCCTCTCCTCAGGGAAGTTGAGCTTTCCTCATACTTTAGGTCTTCTCATAGCCCCATTTCTCCTGGATCCAAAAGGCTGGTGTTTATGTTAGAACTAGTAGCCCAGTGCACAAAATTCGTGCATGGGGGGGGGGGGGGCGGGGTGTCCCTCAGCCCAGCCTGCACCCTCTCCAATCTGGGACCCCTCGGGGGATGTCTGACTGCCAGTTTAGGCCCAATCCCACACCAACTGCCAGTTTAGGATCGGGCCTAAACAGGCAGTCAGACATCTTTCTCACAGTCCAGGACCACTGGCTCCAAACCGCTCACCTGCCAGCCTGATTGCTCCCTAACTGCTCCCCTGCCAGCCTGATTGATGCCTAACTGCTCCCCTGCCAGCCTGATCACTTCTAACTGCCCTCCCCTGCCATGACCCACCTCCTCCACTGGGACCCACCTCATCCACGTGAGGTGGTGGAGATGCTGGGACTGGCCTCCTCTGCACCGTGCAGAGCCACGGAACCCCCAGGCCTCACCATGCAGAGTGGCTGCCAGGCCTCACCTTCACTGTGCATACGGCCATATTGTGGCAGCCATCTTGTGGTGGCCATCTTGTGATGACATCGCATGCGAGGGCCATGTAGGCTTTTATTAGTATAGATTACCCTGGAGATCTTGCATGAACCCTAAGAGATTCAGGTTCAGTGTGTCTGTCCCCAAATACACTTTCATTTCTCTCCCCTCTTCCTGCCTAGAACCTTCACTTAGCTCTTGGACATTCATTTCTGGAACCCAGACCTATAACTGGTACAATGTATCTGCTCGATAAATGAAGGAATGAAAAAAAGGCTCAGATGAAGTTGATACTAGAGATTTTCAGAAAAATAAGTTCTAGAGTATATGTCAGTACTTGCTTCACTCAATCATGTGTTTTAGCTTCAATGTCACAATATTAATTACTCATAGGAATGACTAAGTACGAAACAATGCCATTATATTCTACTAGAGGCCCAGTACATGAATTCATGCACCAGTGGGATCCAGTGGCTTACTCCAAAAGGGACTGGGGGGGGGGGGGGGGAGGGGACGCACGGAGGTTGGCCCGCTGGCTCCGCCCCCTGGTTGAACTCCCAATTGAACTCTTGGTCCAATTCCCAGTTGAGAGGACAATTTGCATATTAGCCTTTTATTATATAGGATAAATTCTACTTATCAGAGGAGATAATTTCATAGTAATGTTAGACTAATACTTTACATTTGTAACATATAAGGTATTAATTTGTTTATCTGGAATATGCAGATTTCTAAAATGACCAGAATTCTGGATAACTCTGTCCAAAATTCCATGTAATTGAAAAATTATGTTAGCTATATAGAAAGAACTCTGTTCACTTATGAAAAAAAGTTTAACTGATTTTTAGTCTTAAAAGTCTTAAAACATACAAAAATGTTTTTAAAACAACATAATTGATGAATCATCTCATCATGACACTTCCCCCTAATTGCTTCAGCACATATCTACAGAAAACATTGCCATTACATTATACATAAAAACAATGTCAACATCACAGCTAACAATATTAATGGTAATTAAAATATCATCTAATTCTTAGCTTATATTTTAATGTTAGCTATTGTTGTTAAAATACTTAGTCATTTCTTAAAAAAATAAAATCAGAATCACTCAAGGATTCTTATTGCTGCAATAATCTTATCTCCTTAAGTTTCTTTTGTGCAGAAATTATCCATTGATTATTTGAAGGATTAGGCCAATTGTTTATTAGAATGTTTCACCTTTTGATTTGTCTAATAATTCCCTGATGGGTTGTTTTGTTTTGTTTTGTTAAATATTTTTATTGATTTCAAAGAGGAAGGGGGGAGAGAGAGAGAGAAACATCAATGATGAGAATCATTGATCGGCTGCCTCCTGCACACCCCCTACTGGGGACTGAACCTGCAACCAAGGCATGTGCCCTTGGCCAGAATCGAACCTGGGACCCTTTGTTCCACAGGCTGATGATCTATCCACTGAGCCAAACCAGCTAGGGCCCTAATGGGTTTGTTTAACTTGTCTTCCCTCTATATTTCCCATAAGCTGAGAGTTAGATCTAAAGGCTTGATTAAGATCAAGTTAAACATTCTTAGCAGGAATCGTCACAGGTAAGGATGTGGCATTATATCAGGAAGTACACAACTTCTGGTAATTTGATCAGCATGTGATGGTGTAGAGTCAGCAACACTTGCAATGATGGGTGACTGCTCTTGTCTCTTTGTGCCAAGCAAACCTTCAAAGTCCCATTTTTCAAAGATAAGGCTCTCATTGTCTCTGCCCTAATTTCTGGAATGTTGAGATTTTCACAGTGGTTAATGATGAGCTATTGGAAGCCCTTCAAAGGGCTAACATATTAGAAACCACTCTGTGCCATTCACATTTTATCTTGAACCAGATTATTGACTTACAGGCCTATTGATTCAGCAAGGTACTTGAGGAAAGACAGAGAGCATGAGTCTTAATGGAAGGCAGAAGGACACAAAAGTGGAAATTAGTCTAGTTGGCAGATATCAGGGTTTCTTAACAGTTACTTTGCAGTGGAATGGGCAGTTAGTGTAGACAGGGCAGTTAATTCAGGGATAGGGAGTGGGTGGTGAGGGTAAAAACAATATACATTTTTTAATGGTCTGGAAGGATTCTCATCAACTCTATAAGTACATTGTGGCCCCAACCTTTGAGTATCTTACCCTAATGCTCAGCCTTCTGCACGGGGTTGTCCAAGTTTTACCAGGACAGTTGACTTTTACCTCTTTCTCTCTGATGTTACCAATAAAAACATGAGCTGAGAACACTCAATAGAAGGAACTAACAATCCTCATATACTTTTCATACTTTGACTTTTTCTACCCAAGGTAACTGTTCTTCAAATATTTTTGCTTATTATCTCCACCTTCTGGAAGAGGGCAAGGATGTTGAGGACGTTGGTCATTTTCTGAATCTCCAGAGCCTGGAACAGCCCTAGCCCAGAGCAGAGTTTCAGTAAACAGTGTTGCTGTTGAATGAAGGAATAAATGACCACCTGGAGACTGGCTGGAAACTGTTTTCTGTTGCATGTAACTCCTCTTCATTGTTAATCCCATTAACTGTTTTCAGTGGAATTTTTTAGGTGATGATGTCCTGACTAAAAGAATGCAAAACATGTTTTCCTGAAGTCAATACCTTGCAGTTCTAAAGACATTATGCACCTTTCTCATGTACTTGAGGGACTGTCTCTAGGTATTGTTTGGATTATTTTAGGTGTATTTTCTGCAATCATGCATTTTGGATATAGGGAAGGAAAACGAGTTTAAAATTGTTTTTCCCTGTGATGTTTGTTCCTCTGTTAAAAATATATATCAAATTGAAGAGATTGTTGGCATATACAGAAATTCAGAGCAACAATTTTTTCATTTGTTAGATGAAATATAAGTCCACTTAGAAAATAGTTTTCCTGCATTTCTCTCATGAGAAAATAGTGAATGAGTAAATAATAAAGAGTTATGGATGTTGACCTTTGAAACTCTCCCCAAAGCTGCATGACTACTGATGAGATGACATGAAAAGTCATTTCACTTATAATGAGATACCAAGCAGGCCTGTCTTCTTTTAAAACCTGGCATTTAAAAATACATTTACTTCTATTATGTACTGGCCTAACCTGCACAGGCTATTGCATATGACATATTAGCCGAGCAGATGTTTTAGACAATATGCTGGCAGCAATACAAGCAAAGAATAAAGTTTACAGTTTTGTTTCTTCAATCTCAGAATCACACAATTGAAAGAGCTTTTTTATCTGGCAATTTACTGCAAATGTTATGTAAATTGCCCATTAATTTTATGCCTACTGTGCAGCAGAACTCTTTAATGAAGAAATGGGGAGGGGCAGGGAATAGACATCCAGATTATAGGACATCTTTTCACTTTAGCAGAATCTTTTGTAGCCAATTTGCCTTTGACCTTGTGACCTTATGAATGACAAGGCAGATTAGAGGGATGTTCATATATTTAAAGAATTGTATTTCTTAATACTAAAGCGGGGAGAGGAAGCAAAAGGGAAAGAATGGGAAGGAAATACATGATGATAAGATTTTTATAATTGTATTATTTTCATTATTTCTAAGTTATTAAAGAAGTGTAGGACTTGAAAAAAACTGTTCCAGAGAACAATTGCATTCATTGTACTGTCATGACCTCTACTGCAATTTATATTATGAACTCAAAATATGCCTGTTTAATATTTCATTAAAATGTATAAAGTATAAACATACAGTAATATGTTACATAATGCATTTGCAAGTTGATATTCAAATGTGGGAGACTTCTGTATTCATGAAAGAATGACCTTCATACCCCACGGCAGGATCACCAGTTTATTCAATTCAATGACATTTTTTATTTTATTCATGTGCCATATGAAAATAGGACATTCATTTCGTCATCTCTAGCAAGTGTTTTGTCAGTCAGAGAGGGCACAAAACCATCTCTGTGTTCAGTAGGTTGCCCTGCAAGCTTTCGCCCCACTGACTTGGCAATGCATCTCAAGCTGAGCATCTGTGCTCACGCATGTGCATTTGTCTTTCTAAAATGCGCCTTTTCTTATCCAAACTTGTAGAATACGAATTTAAAAAATGAAAAATATGGGGGTTTTCATGCTATAGAATCAACAGGGCACATCCCACAATGGCAGAGAAGTAGAAATTTGGAGAAATAAATAGAAATTAATTAATTTCAAATCAATTAACAAAACAATACTACCAACCACACTACAATCAGGATGAAATAATTTTTGAATTTCACATGGAGAATTCATCAAGATAAACAGATGTTCGTTTGACACTATGATCTTCCCCTCCCCAAGCATCAGCAATGCTGTTCTGACCAATCTTTTAGTTTTGAATTCCTAACCAATAGGAGGCACTAAAGAAACTACCCACCTATATAAATTGCCTGCCTTCTTAGGTGGCAGGACAAAAGGTGATGATTTGAATTCAGAAAAATACTTACTCATAGATTATGGGGAAAACATCAAGGTTGTTAAACTGTTTAGAAGTTTTGACACCACTTTTAGTGGGGCCTAGAGTCTAATATTATTAAAAAGTATTTAATAAATTATTTAAAATTTTTAAAGAAATTGAAATTATATATTATATATATAAAACTATTTTTAGGATGGCACTTTAATATCAACATTTTCTATCCTTTTGTTCAACAAAAGTAAAAGCTCCCTGTTTGACTATTTATTGACCAAAGGGAGAAATTAAATGATTCTATGCCTACAAATAAAGTATAATAGAAAATATTGCCACAAGTTAACACATGTCATTTGTTTTCTATGTTAATAGCAGAAATTCAGCAGAAAGAATTGAACCAATTCCTGATTTCTAAATTAAAGTTTCCTTCCCTGCCAGTCTACATTAGGTAATTAAGGAAGATTAAATGTACTTGAAAATTGAGCTAACAAATAATTAAAGGGTCCCTCCCACTGCTGTTTTCTGCAATCTGTTTTCTGGCATCTCTCAAGTGAGATAATGAACAAGATAGTCTATATTATTGATAGGAGATGAGCCTTAATACAGTTGGTTCTGATTATTACTGGCAAGAAAAATATCTTATTCCAATATGGAAAGATTTTTGTCTTTAGTGTTTTTTCTATTCCTTTATTATATTACTAGAGGCCCGTTGCAGGAAGATTCCTGCAAGAACAGGGCTTCCAGCGGGCTTCCCTCCCACCACCACCACCCCTCCCACCCCCCACACTTTCTCTCCCGCCGCCACCTCCACCCCACTTTCCGCTTTCCCTCCCTCTTCCTTCTATGCTATCTTCAGTCTTCACTCCGTCTGCAAATTAACCACCATCTTTCGTTGGGTTAATTTGCATACTCGCTCTGATTGGCTGGTGGGCGTAGCAGAGTGATGGTTAATTTGCATGCTTCTCTTTTATTAGTGTAGATACTAGAGGCTCAGTGCATGAAATTCAAGTATGCGGGGGGAGATCCCCTCAGCCCAGCCTGCACCCTCTCCAATCCGGGACCCCTCAGGGGATGTTCGGCTGCCGGACATCCTTCTCAAAATCCTGGACTGCTGGCTCCTAATTGCTCACCTGCCTGCCTGCCTGGTTGCCCCTCACAGCCCTCCTGCTGTCCTGGTCGCCTCACACAGCCTGCTGTTCAGTCATTTGGTCGTCCCTCACTAACCCCCCTGCTGGCCTGGTCATCCCACGCAGCCTGCTTGTTTGGCAGCCGAACATCCCCCGAGGGGTCCCGGATTGGAGAGGGTGCAGGCTGGGCTGAGGGGATCATAGGCAGCCATTTTGTGAGGGTGTGACAGTCAATTTGCATATTACCTCTTTATTATATAGGATTAGGAACAACTACAAGTAAATTATATGCATTTACTCTTTTTACTTATTAAATTGAAAAATAAAGGATTTGACTTGGTTATTTAATGAACCTCATTCTACTCCAATAATTGATGTATATTACCAATATAAAAAGATTCTTTGGTATCCATAAAAGTTTATGCCACCATCAGAGTATTTGCTATCAAACAATCATCCAACAATGGCTGAGAAAATCTTAAAGAAGGGGAACTAAATAAAAATACTCTACTATATTTCAAGACATTCTGAAGCTACCTTAATTAACATGATATAATGATGGCACAGTGAAAGGCAGAGACCAGTGTAACAAAATAGTCTGGTGATAGACACAAATATGAGGTCATCTGAGTTATGCTGATGGACCACTACAGAGGAGTAAGAAATCAACAGTCTTTGAATAGATGGTGCCACATCAACAGGGTATCACATAGAAAAACAAACTTGGCCTGAGATAAAACTCATTTAAGGTGGATTTTTGCCCTAAATATTAAAAGTATAGCAATGAAATCTCTAAGAGATAATATAGGAGAATATTTCAAAATTAGAATATTGTTAAGTATGTCTCAAACAGGGCACAAAAGTCAACTGGCCATAATGGAAAGCATTGATAAAAATATGGTTTTACTACTAAGATGTTATACTTATCAAATATGTACATAGTGAAGAAGAAATGGCAAGACAGAAAATGCTCAAAGATATTTGCAACACATAAACCATCAGGAGACTTGCTCCCAAAATATATGAAGCTTTTACATTTCAAAAAGAAAAATGACAATCAATACAATTTTAAAATGTACCAGAAACTTGTAGAGGTCCTTATGAAATGAAGATACCCAAAGAGCCATCAAAGATATAAAAAGGTTCCCTGGCCACTGTGACTCAGTTGGTTGGAGCATTGTCTGGTACACTGAAAGGTCAAGGGTTGACTTTCCAGTCAGGGCACATACCTACCTAGGTTGCAGGTTCGGTCCCCAGTTGGGGCGCATATGGGAGGCAACAGGTTGATGTTTCTCCTTCACATCAATGTTTCTCTCTCTCTCTCTCTCTCTCTCTCTCTCTCTCTCTCTCTCTCTCTCTCCCTCCCTCCCTCCCTCCCTCCCTCCCTCCCTCCCTCCTTCCCTCTTCCTTTCTCTGAGAAAGAGAAAATATAAAAAGGTGCTTAACCTTGGTAGTCATCTAGGAAATGCAAATTAAAATACAATAAGACATCACTGTATATCCATTAGTATGACTAAAATTATAAAGACTGATAATAACAAGAGTTAGTAAGGGCATGGAACCAACTGGGACTCTCTTAAACTGTTAGACAGTAGCCACTAAATTTGAAAACACACATATTCTATAACCTATCAGTTTTACTCTTAATTCTATCCTCATCAGAAATTCATACATATGTACACACAAAAATGTATAAGGATCTCCATAATAAGTCCCAAATTGCAAACTTCTAAAATGCCTATTAACAGAAGAATGGAAAAATAAGTTATGGTTATTCACACAAGAAGACACCATACAGCAGTGAAAATTAACCAATTCCTTTTACATAAAGCAACATGGATGAATCTTTACAAACAATGAGGGATGGGTAGCAATAGACATAAAAGAATTTAGACTGCAAGATTCCCTTTGTTAAATGTTTGAACACAGGTAAAACTAATATGTGGTGTTAGAAATCAGGAGAGGCTCTCTTTAGTGAGGCAGTAAGAATCACAAGGAAGCTTCTGGAGCACCAGTGATGTTCTATTTCTGACTTTGGGGGTAGTTACATGGGTGGGTTAATTTTGTGATAATTCATTGAATTGGACACAAATGATCTGAGCCCATTTCTATATGCATACTTTACTATGTGCTTTATATGTCATATTTCAATAACGTGTTAATAATAAACAAAAAGGCAGCTATTGCTGGATTTTTTATACATTGACAATTACTGAGCATATTATAGAAAAGTCAGTCCATCAGGAAGTAAGATGTTGCCACAGAATTGTCTCTTACTTGGACAGATCATAGCCAATTCTATTTGACTACCTCCTTTTACTAATCTACTTCAATATTTGGCAATATTTATTTAATGATTTTTAAGAATCCTTTTTTATTTGCACTTATTAGGACTCTGGGAATATTTTAACTTTGTTTCATGATTGTAAGCTCCTATAGGTTGTGAGTGGTTTCAACATTGTATAATGCACCTATTTTTCTCCTTCTCTTATGATTGCACAGAAAATAATCCTGAACAATGCCCTGCTCAATTTAAGCTATGACATTATATTTGACATATTCCAGAGTTAATTCTTTTATACTCAAATTTAATACAATGGCCTCATAACTTTTTAAATGTCTGTGTTTTTAAAATGAGATAAAACATTAACACAAAGTGATCAATGTGAAGTATTAATGTCATTTAAAATGCTTTAATAAAAAAGTTTCCAACCAACTTAGCCATTTTTTTAATTTAAATTTTAATTTTCAATTACAATTTGCATTCAATATTATTTTGTGTTAGTTTCAGGTGAAGAGTATGGTGATTAGACAATCATATACTTCACAAAGTGTTTCCTGATGTGTCCAGTACCCACCTGGCACCATACATAGTTATTAAAACACTAGAGGCCCGTTGCACGGATTTGTGCACTGGTGCGGGGGTGTGACCTGTGGGGACCAGCCTGCTGTGGGAGTGCTGCTCATCCCAGTCAGCCGAGCGGCGCTCCCACTGTGGGAGCACACTGACCCCCTGCGGTGAGCACCTGCCCCTGGTGGTCAGTGCGCGTCATAGTGACTGGTCAACTGGTTGTCCTGGTTGTTCCGCTGTTCGGTCGCTGGGCTTTTATATATCTTCTCAGGACTATTTGTACTTTACATCCTCAGGACTATTTGTAACTATTAGTTTGTACTTTTAATCCCCCATCTTTCTCACATCAAATTCTTGAACAATGTGAGGGGCAGGGACACTGACCCCTGAGCAATCTAAATTTCATATATAACTTTTGATTCCCCTAAAACTTAACTACTAATAGCCTACTGTTGACCAGAAGCCTTATCATTAATACAAACAGTTAATTAACTCATATTTTGTATATCATATGTATTATATATAGTGCATTCTTACAATAAGGTAAGCTGAAGAAAATAAAATGTTATTAAGAAAACCATAAGGAAGAGAAAATAAATTTACAGTACTACATTGTTTTTATCAATATTGTAAGTTTACATCATCTGTTTACAAGATGAATTCTCTGTCTGTCAGTTATCTACACCAATTTGTCTTACATTATATAAAACATTGTAGATGTTATATGCATTATAAACACTAAATATCAAAATTAAAAAGATAACAAAGGTATAACAAAGAAGCAGCAATATGATTACTTTATGGTAACCTAGTATAATTGCTTCATGGTAGTAAGAGAATCTCCAAAAATTTCCAAAGTTTTTGTTGAAAAAAAAAACAAAACATGTATAAGTGGACCCACACAATTCAAACCCATGTTATTAGAGGGTCAACTTGTATATAAATGTAGCTATATGCATCCCTCACTCTTATTCGGGCTACACATCCATAGTTCTTTCCATTGTTCTTAGATGTTGATTGCTAGCCTTTATAATCTTGGTTGCCTTCATTCAAATAGAGGTAACCTTCATTTGGTAGAACCGGCAACTCTTACATCTTGACTGGAGACTCCCATGGAATCTTTCATATCAGAAATATATATTCCCATAGAGTCATTTAAAATATTTATTTACAACTGTGACTAGTACCTGAATTTATCAGCACTGGTCCAATGCAATCAAGAATGACATGAGTAAGTGCTCTGATACATGAGGATGGAAGCCTTTTCACTGCCAGAAATGACTAATCCATACTCTTCTGAAATGGGCAATAATTTTGGCAAAAGCATAGTTTCTTTTCATAACACTAAAACACAGGTATGAAGGAATGAAGAACCCCAAAAAAGCATTTTTCAATATAAAGGATGTTGTAATCACTTCAAGAAGGGACACCAGCTGATGTAAAAGATTTCAGAAATTGGAAGAAATTGCAAGAATTGATAGCTCATAGGTGTTATCCTCATCTCCCCATCCCATGCACAACTCCCACCTCTTAGTCCAGTTTGACCTGTAACCAGGAACAAATTAGGTTATAAGCAAGAGATCCAGACCAACAACATTTTCCTTAAAATATGACATGTAAAATGAAATACAATACACCAAGTGAGGTCTGAAAAGTGTGGAGTGATATGGGATTTCTCATTCCTCAAAAGACACTGTACTTATTTTATCAGGACCTCGGTTTCCATTCAATACTTAATAGCCATTTGTATTCATGTTAAACTTGGGATCAATTGAAACCCTATATCTTTATCACTCAAACTTTTGCAAACTAGATAATCCACATGTTTCTTGTACAGCCAATTTAACGAAACCAGAGTGAAAGATGTTTTCATTCATACTTGAAAATAATGAAAATTTTTAAAGGAACAGTAAGCTATTAGTAGTTAAGTTTCTGTGGAATCAAATAATCTCTTGAAGTGAGCCCTATTTCCAAACTTAGAGATAATTCTGAACCTTGATTCTGTCATCCTATATCATGGTTGCCCCTTCTCATTTCCCATCTTTTGCAAATGTGATAAATCACATTCCCTAGGCAATGTTTAATAGAGTTACACAGGAATAGCATTGGTGTTGTGTAATTGGGAACCACTTTTCAGCTCTATCTCCAAATATAATGTAATCATTTCTGCCAAAAAGCTTTTAGAACCACCTCCTCCATTACCAGCGCATCCTGCAACAGCAGATAGTGGCAAAGATAATACAGAGGATGTCAAGGACAGATACTAACCTCAGGTTAGATAGAGAGACAGGTCACTACACCCTGACAGTGATTCCCATTATTTACTAAAGACAGCAGTCAGCATTTCTCAGAGCATATTGCAGATAAGCAACATTTCTGACAGAAATCCACTGATAAATACACAGTTCTAAAGGATGAGAAACATATTTGTAAAATTTTAAAATCAAGTCCTAATGGTACTAAAACTAAGACATGACATCTCAGTGAGATCAACTTGGAAGAAGTCTTGTGAGACACACAGATGTGGCTCAACAGGATGTCATTGGGGCACTCGGCTCAGTCAGGAGGAATGGAGACTGCAGGTGGATCTGACCTACTCCGTAGGCCTTTCATTTTGTTCTATAATGTGTGCAAAATATATACAGTACTTATTAAGAACATTATTTTCAAAAACATTTTTTGTTAGTAGCACTACCTAGTTATTACAACCAAGACAGGAATAAGAATGTTTTACAGAATTTTTTTTTTTTTTTACTAAGGTGTATTTCTGGCATAGAGTTTTCTATGTTACACTCTCACTGAGGTCTTAATATCTCAAATAAATAGACCCTGCTTGTGCTGACTTTAATTAAGTGTCTCTGGCTGTCCTAAGTGATCACAAGTCAACTGATTAACAGTTTGTTCTAATTTATAAATATTTTTACTTAATTTTGTTGACAAATATCTGGAGGCAATCTTGCATTTCTTTTTTAAATTTAAGGAATATTTTCCTGTTTTTAATACCCTTCTTTTATTCCCCATGTATTTGTAAAATTATTACCAGTGATTTCTTATCTCATCAGAGAATATTGAAGTATATTGGGATATAATTCTTCCAGATACCTGATTTCTTTTAAAGCAAACAGTTAATTTCTTACAGTCTCTTTACATAACCATCTTGGTTTTACTCCATTCCTAAGCATTCTTACCCAGGTTGAACTTGCTTCTCCTTAAAACAGAATATTGGAGTAAAGTAAGCTGTTGAGTAATTCTCTTCTGTCATTCTTACCTAACAATCCCGTTTTTCTCCTGTTCTGAACAGAAAAGAAAGGGCCTTAATGCTCTGTCTCCCCAATTAGATTGCAGGCTCCTGCTGGACAAGAATATGTATTTACATGTCTTCATTTATTTATTTTTACGTTGTTCAGTATTCGGTGCCATGATGAGAGTGTAAAAAAATCCTCAATAAATACTTAATACTTTCTCTTGTCACTCACAACATGACAAAAGCTGCTGTCTTAGAGAGGTTGAGAAAAAGTCAGATGGCTTTGGCTTGTCATCTCACCATCTGTTCTGCACTTTCAGACTCCTTTTTGAACCTTTGCCTAGGCACATGGATGATTCACTGTCTCTCCCATAGTGCTGATGACATTTCCCCAAGTGTTAAACCTCATGCTTGTGGTTCATTGATTCTTGGATCGTATCACCATTCCAGCCTGATGCTTCTCGCCATAGAATCCATGTGTCCTTTGCAGGCGTTATAGACTGTGGGCTTTAGACTATTTCAAAAACTTCTGACATTGGCTCACTGCTAAGGGATTAGAATTTGCCAGTTTTCTATTGAAGTAAAAGGACCCCCTTAACCAGAGCATTGCTTTTTATCTTGCACTGAGCTAACCAACTGTCATCAGGGCTTCTTCAATAGTTAAGTATTTTCAGGGATTTATGAGACTTATGAGAAAAGTAGACTAATGTTATGCTGAACACTCAGAAGGCCAAAACTCTCAACGAGCTTTTATCAACAAGTCATTCATTCTGAAAATTCTGATGAAGGGAAAACTCTAGAGAACATTCAACACTGTCAGAATGAAATAATTAAATCCTGGAGCTGGAAGGAAACTTAGAAATAATTTAGCACATCCCGTTGGGAAAAAATGAGGCCCAGACAGATTAAGTCATATGCCCAAAGTAGTTCTGTAAGTTGCCAAATGAGAACTAGAAAGCAACACTTCCAACAACAACCTTAGTGCAGGGCTACTCCTGTGGAACACTACCATCCATGCGGGCTTTCTTCAAACAAAACAGTTTGTAAGAGTTGGAGAAATGGCAGGATAAATTAGCCTAGAATAAATGAGTAGGTTCTGGCTGCAAATTGGACTTTCCTACGTGAAATATCTTATAGTCTCAGGAAATGAATTTTTGTTCATTTGTTTCCAAGTGGTAAAACCAGAGGTTTGGTGGATTTTGCTGGAGATGGTCACTGATTTGCTTGAGGGTGATAGGAATGCAAGGAGTGGAACCTGATGATGGTAAGGCAGGCGGAACGTGACAGAGTTCTGAGGGATGAGGGTAGAGGTTAATCAATGTACTCTCATCAACAAGAGTGGTACCATCATCTTTCAATCGTGATGAAATCATAACAAAAATGTAGCAAAGAATTTGTTGTTTCAAAGAACATCTTCTGTGGCAATACCTGTATTTCTCAAAAGAAGACTAATTGTAGACAGCATCTCTTGCTCCTTAGATTAAGTTAAATACCATTTCCTGAATTGGTGCTTTCCACATTGGCTGAACTGTGGAAAGTTGATGTAATTATTAGATGTAGAATAAATATTTTTCTGATTTGCTTACTGACTTGGCTCTGCTCCTCCAAGCTTATCTCAGGAAGTGACATGACTGATATGGGATTGTGCAATATTGGAACATTTAGATGGCTTTGTTTTCACACGTTTTGTTAGATTGTACACCTCTGTAAATCTGTGTTGGTTGTCACACCTGCTACTACTTTGGTTTTCCTGTAACAACGAAGAAAGGTGTCCTCCTGTTCTGTGTGCCTCACACCACACAAACGCAAGGGCCTCTGCCAGAGCAGCCGTGCAGGACCTGTCAGAAGTTTAAATCTTTCTGGAACATTCATAACAAATCAGCAGCTTTCAAAGATTGCTTTGAAAAAACAAAAGATTACTTCTAATGAAAAGAACTCCACATTTACTGTCTATTACAAAAATTCAGGCACATGGAGCTTGGAGCAAAAAAACAGGACAGAATATACCAGCATTGTGTTGAATCAGAAAAATGTTAGAAGTACAAAAGACACTACAGTGAAGAAAGATATAAAGTCACAGAGGAAGAAAAAAGTGAACCACTGTGATAAGAGGAGGTGAAATGTAATTGTCTGTTCACCCGAAGGTAACCACCGCAGAGACCTAAGACTCATAATTGCTGATAATCATCTCTTGAACAGGAACACATCCTTCAGACTCTCTAATACCACAAGTCAGAAAATCAGAGCGATGTGGCCCAAGTATATTCTGAATAATTATATGCACTGTATTATAAAAGGAACCATTTCTCAACTTGGGGGATATATGGTTTTGGAATAAAATTAATGTTAGGTATAGGTTACATGTTTTTAATTGCCACAAAGAGGTAAAAGAAAAGAAAATTATTACCTCTCTGTTCTGGTGGTTACATCTGGCTTTTCCTTGTGCCATTTGTACAGCCGGAACTACTTTTTCTCCTTTTTGGAATCAACCAATTAACCAGTAATTTAACTGTTGATTTAAACATGTATTCTGTAGGAGCTATTTAACAATGTTGGTGCTAGGTAGTTAGATAAACTCAGTCTAATATGAAATATACCTTTTTTCTCTTCCCACCCTCCCCCCCGCAGTGTTTTGAAACAATTATTCTATAGATAATTGGAAGTTGATATAATTTAAGCCATATGTGTAAATTGAAGTATATTAGTAATCAAGCTTAATCCCTTATGGAGGTTGTAGTCTAGTAAAAAACAAACAAACCAACAAAAAACTTAGAGTAAAAAAGAAAGCAATTAAGGTTTGATACTTGGAGTAGGTGTTCTGGTGGATAATGTGAAGGAATTCCATACTGTAGGGTCATTTATATCTTCTTCTTGACTCTTCCTTTCCTTCATTCTAAGAGTATTTTTTATAATCTCTCTCCCAGCCCAAGGTTAACTATGCATTCCTTTCAGTTCATCCTAGAAACCCTTTTGCTGGCTTATGCATCCGTGCTCCCTCTCTGCCTTCCTATGTGGCCGAGGGGAGCACTTCATAGCTTTTTAAAAAAAACTGCAGTTGTAGAACTTGTTCAGGGGCTGCGCCTCATAGGGTAAGTGGATTACTGCCTGAATTTAATCTGAAGAAAAACTCTGTCTCCCCAGATTAACTTGCTTGCTCCTTATTGTGAGAAAAGAAGTCTGAAATGAGAAACATTTTATTTCCTACTAGTCTTGACAAAACACGTAGTGCTTAATGCCTTGCCCAAGTGTGAACAATCTGCTCAGTTCGGTTGCCTGAAAAACATCTATTCCTTTGCTTTCTTCAGATGGTATCTGTTCTGGTTTGGTCTTCAAGGTGTGTTCATAAATAAGCAAGGCACAATTATGTAATTATATATAGTCAAGTGTGAATCCATTTTGGTACCAAGGATAGAGAGCTCCTCAAGACAAGTTCCTCTCTTATTCTGGGAATACCATACTTCTTACATTTATCAGCATTTGCTATGTAGCTATCCCCACCCCACTTTTTTTGCAGCACCATTTTTTTCCTTTATAATAAATTTTTGCATCAGTATACACTTATGCTGTAGCATATTCTGTATTTGGGGGAGGGGGAAGCTTATTTCATCAACTTACTTCCTCCTCTAATTCATGATTCATTTTGCAGTCTCCATGGAATCGCTCCTTCACCTCACATTCTCTTCTCAGTTTGCTCCATTGGAGAGTCCAGCCCCATTGCTCTCTTCAGCTGCCTCTGGCCAATGACCCTCTTACCCTCTGCTTTCAACCCCCATGGTCACTCTTCTTCTTTCCTCTTACTTCACCCTTGAGCAGCATATGAAACAGTCGATGGAGGCCTCTTTTTTTGGAAAACTTGCTTTGCTTGACTTTCACGACACCACATTTTGTTGGTTTTCCTTCTATTTCACGACCATCCCTAATTTTAAAAGTAAGCGTTATTGAGCTATAATACACATTCATAAATTTACTCCTTTTAGGTATTTAATTTGATGGTTTTGACAAACATATGAAGTCCTATAACCTTACTTAAGTAAAAACCAAGTTTTAAAATATTTCCATCAGCCCAAGACTCCATCATGCTCCTGTGTAGGCAATTGCTCCCATCTCCCCAGCCCTTGGCAACCACTGATTTGATTTCTCTCCTTATTGTCTTGCCTTTTCCAGAATGTCGTAATGCAAATGTATATAATGTAGCCTCTTGTGTATTAGTTTTTTCCACCTTAACAAAATGCTTCTGAGAACCATTCATATTGTTGGATCTGTTGTAGATGGTGGGAATGGTACCAGGTGTCTGACTTATGGGGTCAGACCAAACCTGGGTTCAGCAACCTCAATACTTGGGTTCTGGCTAGGAAAGAATTCAAAGTCCAGACCCAAACTGTAAGAGAACATTCACTGGGTAAATTACAGAGGTAGAAAAAGTAACTCCTAGAGGAAATTGGCTTAGCAAACAAGTTCTAGGGGTAAAGGAAGGGCACTTGGAGCTTGGGAGTGAGGAAGCTAATGGTAACGTGCCTGGGAAGGTTGAGGGAAGGGACAGGGAAAGGCAGGGGCATACTTCCTGGAGGGAGAGCCCATAGGTCCTCCATCCTAAGGGTTTTAAGGGTGGAGATTTTAGGGGAGGTCCCAGGGAAAGATCTTAATAGAATATTCAGTATCCATTCCAGGTTGCGGTCTCCACTGATTGATTGGCTGGCACCAGGGCAGGGGGTCATTATTCCATGCAGCTGGTCTTGACATCAGCTGTGGCTGGTTTTGTTGCTTATCTGGGCCTGGAGCTGGAATACAACTGAGGCCTAGATGTCATCTCTAGGGAGGAAAGGTCAGGGGGTCCAAAACTCATGCCAGGGATATACTAGGGAATGAAAAGTCAACCTGGTGGTGAGGTCCCACCCTACAACTGATTGTCTGTTGCTAAGCACCTGGGGCTTTCCATCCTGGTGACCTTCTGTACCTCGCCCATTGTCCTTGCTCTGCTCATGTCTAACTGCCTACAGATCTATCAGTAATTTACTCCTACTTGCTGCTGCTGATAAAAAAAAGTCCACTATACAAATGTGCCACAATTTGTTTATTCATTCCAGATGATGAATGTTTGGCTCGTATTTAATTTTGATGATTATGAAGAAGTCTGCTATATACATTTCATACAGTTTTGCTGAGAGTATACATATGTGGATGAAAAAAAAATAAAAGGACTGCATACTGACTACTAAACCTGATAAGCTCAGGAGAGACCTGCATGGTGGCCTTACAAACTCAGAGACCTGAAAGTAACCACATAGAATAGTATGAAGCCAAAACTTTCTAACTAAAAGTAAGCCATGGCAGCTCCTCACATCCTAGGCTGGTATCTTCCCTGACTAAGGTCAATCTTTACCATAACTGATCCTGTCTGTTGCCTTTTTGTGCCTATGATAATATACCTTCTGATGTCAGAGGAATCCCCCTTTTCTAGACCTGTCAGGGCACAATTTCTGTATCAGAGCAGAGACCACAAAACTCTTTATTGTTATTGTTATCATGTTAATTGTTGACTGTTAACTATCCTATACCCTTCAATGTAAAAGAAGTATGTCTATTCATTTTACCTTTTATCCAGTCCCAGAGAGTCCCCCTCCTCCTCCCACTTTGCTTTCTCCTGCTTTCCTAATCTATCACCAATGGATTTTATGTAACCTTCTTCTTTGATTCTGATATGTAAAATTAGTAGTAAAACTGCCATTCTCTGGAGCAACGGTATCAGTTTGATTTTCTCAAATGACAGGATTTAAAGTTTCTAGAAATGCAGATGAAGTGCACATTCTTCAAATAAATTTGCATCAATAGTAGTCCTCAGAGACTTTGATAAAAGTTGGAGCACCCCAACTAAAACTGCCTTCTGCTTTGATGTTGAGAAGAGGACAGAATCATCTGTTCTGAAGGGAGAAAGACTGTAACCAGGTTCAGCATGACACAACAATCAAACAGAACAAGAACAGGAATTTGGGAAGTATACTTAAAGTTACAAGTTACTGTGGTAGGTTATAACTTGCTCATAAGTAAAGTTTTTAAATATCCCCCAATCAGCTTTTGGACTTTGTTTCTCCATATTAAGACAATGCTTCTTAATGCAAAAATAAAGGAATCTCGTTAATTTGGCAATTGTTTTAAAGTTGGCTTAGACGAGACCAAATTTTTCCCCAACAAGCGTTTTCACAAGGGCTCATTGGCTTCTGATACTGTCTTGCTGTGAAACTGTTTCGTGAGCCATTTTGTTGAGCCAGATTACATGCAAAATCTATTTCCTGTGAGCATCATGGCTAAGAGACCTCCTCACAATCCAATCTTCCAGTTAAATGCTCCAAATTACCAGTTAATTGCTCTAGCCTGATGCAACTGGCTTATACATTTCCAGATACCAAGTCAGAAAGATTTCAAACCACTACCGAGCTAATAAAATATTGAACATATTTCGCATTTTTCCAAATGTACCTGAATTGACAAAACTCACATCCTCAGAATTGTGTATTTTCTGCATTAAGCAGTGTATACAGTGATTAGTAAACCTAAATTATGAAGTCAACACTTTAATTGCTAATGTACTTGGATGGTCATAATAAAATTTGGTTTTATTCAATTTATTTTGGATGTCATGATGTATTTTATGAAAGAGAACACACCTGTGTCATCAATTATAAAAGAAATATGCAAGCAGAACAAAGTGGAGATAATTGGTGGGTTATTGGTGGCCAAATTTTTATCTGAGTTTTAAAAGGACAATACCAAAAAAAATAATATCTTTGGCCTAATCATTTAGGACATATTCAAAATATCTTTAGGTGTCTTATCAAGACTTGGAAATGAATGCAAAACTGCCTTATTAAATAACAATATAACTATATAGCTTTAATGAAATTGAAAAAAAGACTTGTGATTTAGAATAGGCCATTCATGCAGAATAATTCATGCACAATACAAGTTTCCAAATGGGGACTGATTTAATACCTATGTTAATGAGGTGCCAAGAAGAAAGTGAGTAATAGGGTGAAATTCTTTTGTAGCAATTTCCAGGAGTGTTTTTTTGTAAAAGAACTTTCTTAGAAATTTCAATTGGAGCAATTTCTTTTGGGTGGGAGGGTTGGATTGAAAAGACAGAGAGAGGAAAAGATGAAGAGAAATAAGGGTGAGTAAAGGGGAAAGTTATTATCTGGCTTCTTTGTGAAATAAAAATTTGCTCTGATAGTATAAAATGAAATTGATTTAAGGTAAAAATGAAATGAACCCATCTTGTACATTTTTTCAAGCTGAAAAATACGCAAACAATAGAAACAATGGTGAATAAAGATGTTTTGTAAATTTACCTAGTTTTAATAATTGGGTGGTTCTTTGATATGTTCTTTTTAAGAGTATTACCATCCCCAAGGTAACAATTTGGAAATATCATAGGATTTAAGTAAAATAAAAATGTGCTTTATCATTGCAGTTAAAGATATAATTTTCCAAAAGGATTATTATAACAAGAAAATAGCATTTCAAGAGATTGGATTTATACAGTGGAAGTAGTAGTGGTTCTAATCTCATTACCACCTTACTAGTATTTTAGAAAGCAGTCAGAAAAGTTATACAATATGATATTTCACCTGTTCTGGAAACAACACTGACTTATTTGATATCATTACCTGCTTGTTTCAACTGTTACACTATTTACCAAATCTGTCAACTGCAGAATATGTATAGAACAGAAAAAGCCCTAATGCAGAAGGCTCGATGGCTTAACAGGGCATAATTTTTTATATATTTCACAAGATGGTAAGCTTACTACTAAAATGTTGTGGCTGCTGAAAGGTTTGAGAAATTGTACAGGTTTATGCTTCACCCTATCATTCCATTTAAAAATCTAATCTGGGCCACTTTTCTTCCCCTTCGTCATTCTGCTTGGGATTAGGGTGTCCCTTTCTATGCCTGTCAGAGGATGTTAAGTTGTTACCTATTTAAAAGACTAAAGAATAAAACAATTTAAATTAATCTTTTGAAAATAAAACTGCTCCTTTTGTTTATATAAAATTTTTCCAGGGCTTGTTCCACTATGGCATCCTCTTGTCTTTGACATTAATATGTATAAATTATCACCTTATTAATAAGGCTCATCTAGCATGAAATCGTCAATAGTTTCAGGTTGCCCACATTAGCTTGGCAAACTTTTTCCTCTGAAATCTTTACTGTAGCCCCTACTTGCCAATAATTTTCTCCTTAGAAACATTAGCCACTCTGATTTGTTCACCATGTCCAAAAACAAAAACAAAAACAAAACCACTTTTCTATGTTTTGCTCTACTCATGCCACTCTCCCAATCCTTCCGGGCCTCTTTCTATGGAAATTCTATCTGGCTCAGTGTTTCGTAACTTCCCTGCAAAAAATAATCACTTTCTTTTATGAATTCCTAAAGAAATAATTGTCTCTCCCAAATTATACAAACCAATACATTATATTTATATCTAAAATTGTAATAATCATGTGTGGGCCTGAAGTTACTGTGTGGACTTGAAACATTTTATCATTGTAGATACCAGCACGGCCTCAGGGGCCAGGCCACCTGGGCTCAAATACTGACAGTGAAAATTTTTAGCTGTATGAATTTGGACACGTTATTTGAACACTCTGAGGTTTAGTATCCCTGTCTCCAAAAATGAGATACTCACCATTCTAGTTTAAAAGAGAATTGATATGTCTAAATCACATACAGAAGTACCTTGCCCATAATTCAGTGTTATGTAAGTGTTTACTATTTTACTATTTTATGGTTTTCTTAAATATTATGGTTGACCTCTCATGGGCAAGGGCAATAAATTATTTATTTGTGTATGTAAACAATATGGTCTCAAGTAATATTTGCTTAATAAATGTCTGAGTCCTAAGTTCAGATAAGAACTCTTCAGATTTGCCTTTGTCTTGTCAGTTCTTCACATATTTATTATTTCTTTATTTAGATGGTATAAAAGCCAGCTCTGATCACTCCTTCAGGCCTCATTCTTTTGTGAATGCTGCCATGTACAAGTAAAAATTCAATGAAATTCATATACTTTCCTCTTGTTAAAAAAAAACAGAGTTCTTTGGGTTTGAATTTTCTTTGATGAGTCCTATTTTCTATGAGCTACCAAACATGACCAGCAGTCCTTCCTCTGCAATATATTGCGAAGAGTTCTTTCAAGTTGAAGTTAGAGACACTTTATGGTAGGTTATCTTTCTGTCTGAAGCTCTGCTTCCTGACTTCATGGCTTCCCCAACTCACTGTTCCTCTGCGATTGCTCTGCACAACGGTTGCTACTTGATTTAGACTTCAGCTTTGTAAACATTGCCCATGGACTACAATTGAGGCTTGAGAGCACTTCCAGAATTATCAGACCCTTTATTTCTGGGAAATATACTTCCCAAAAGAATGGTTAAAAGTGCCATTCTTGAATTCTTACATTAACCTACCACTAGCTTTGGGATAGAAGTAGTTGTGTAAAGAATTCCCTGGGAAAGTTGTAGGGAGCACAGATGATTCGTATTCAAGTACATGAAAGGCCCTAAAGAATATGCACTATTTTACTTGGAGGAATCAAATATATCTTAATGACTAAAGTGGTTTTGTTGATGTAAATTTTGTAATCAGGAGGAAAAATCAGAAAACATAAAGTTGTATGAAGAGAGATTTTGAAATATTTTTTCTGGGTCAGCAAGTATCTGCCATGACTGAGGGAATTTGGCTATCCTCCTCTCTCATAGCATTGCCACTTCTTGACCCATGCCAAAAGGAACCTGGACAACCCACCAACCTTCCTTTTGTCTGGTGTGTACATAATAGGTATGGAATACAGGCATCAAGGAGTAGGAATTTTGTGTATTGGTGAACACAACAGGACTGTGTCTCTTTATAGTCTACCTAAGGAAATGTTGTCTTCAAACTAAGGGATTAATACACATTAATAATGTAGTATGTATTAAGAAACTTTCAAAGATGATTCTCAATGATACCCACCTTCTGGCATTTGTGCCGTTCTGAAAAAACCCCACCTTGAGTGTGGGCTGGAACTAATGACTTGCTTTCAAGAGAATTATAGCTAAAATGATGGGATATCACATCAATGCTTATGCTATAAAAACTGTGACATAACTTACTGGGATATTTCCATTGCTTTCTTGGATTGCATTCTTTAGTGAGGCAAGCTGTCATATTGAAAAGGTTCATATGGCAAGGAACTTATGGTAACTTTTGGCCAAAATTCAATAAAGAACATAGACCCTCAATCCAACAGCCCTCATGGGCTGAATTCTGCCAACAACCATGTGGAAGCTTGGAAATGGATCCTTCCCCAATTGAAACTTCCGATGAGACTATGGCCACAGCAAATATCTTGATTGCAGCCATGTGAGAGACCCTAAGACAGAGGACACATACACACCATTCCCAGATTCCTGACCCTGACAAACTGGGAGATAAAAAAAAAATGTGTCTGTTTTAAACTGCTAATTTGGGTGCAACATGTTACACAGTGACAAACTAATACAGTGTATAATTAATTAATATTCTGATATTCTAAAAAGATAGATCTGTTTCTATAATATTATTTAATAACTAAAGGCCTGGTGCACAAAATTCATGCACAGGGTGGGTGTGTGTCCCTCAGCCCAGCCTGCACCCTCTCACAATCCAGGACTGCTGGCTCCCAACTGCTTGCCTGCCTGCCTTCCTGATTGCCCCTAACTGCTTCTGCCTGCCAGCCTGATCACCCCCTAACCACTTCCCTGACAGCCTGATTGATGCCTAACTGCTCCCCTGCCAACCCAATTGCTCCTAACTGCCCTCCCCTGCAGGCCTGGTACCCCCCAACTGCTCTCCCCTGCAGGCCTGGGTCCCCCCCAACTGCCCTTTCCTGCAGGCCCAGTTGCCCCAATTTCCCTCCTCTGCTGGCCTGGTCACCCCTAACTGCCCTCCCCTGCAGGCTTAATCGCCCCCAACTGCCCTCCCTTGCAGGCCTGGTCCCTCCCCTGCTGGCCATCTTGTGGCAGCCATCTTGTGTCCTCATGGGGGCAGCCATCTTGTGTGTTGCAGTGACAGTCAATTTGTACATTACTCTTTTATTAGATTAGATATAGTACACACTAGTAGATTTGATCTTCTTTGGACACCACTTTATTACATTTTTGTTGTTTCTTCCAGAAGTGTCTGCATTTATTCTCTCCAAACCTTTAACTTCTCCTTTCTTTAGATAAATGCTTGCCAAATATATTTATTGGATCTTTTTTCAAATTCAGGAAGTAATTCTATGCCATTTAACAGTAATTAAAATAAAGAGCTTTACATTTAAGTATAATTTTACATTTGAGTATGGGTGTAGAGCTGAGTGAGAAACATACTATGAAAATCACACAGAAAAACACAACATTGGCAAAATGAACATCCAAAAAGCAAACCAAAGACTTGTTGCTCTGTGTGTGTGTGTGTGTGTGTGTGTGTGTGTGTGTGTGTGTGTGTTGGTGGTGGTGTTGGTGGGGGGTGTTTTGTTTATTTGTGTATTTTTGCCCCGAGTATCTATGTCTACAGGTTAGGAAGGAAAAGATGGACTGCAGGAAGGGAATCTGAATTGTCTATAGTGAACCTGATATAAATCAGTTGTTTCATTTTCAAAGAAGAAAATAATTGAAAGGTAAGAATCTATTTTTAAACTCTTACACTGCCTCTAGCTTTCTAAGACATGGTAGTATGTTCTGTATATACCAACTATTTTAAAAAGCCATATAGAAAGTGATAGCCTTTCTCTAAAACTTTACTGTAGTGTAATGCAACCTCCTCTAAATGAAGACAGCTGTGGCACTATTGGGTCCTTTCCAGTATCAACCTTACAGCCTTTACAATGTTGGCATTTCTTCCAGCAACTTGGAAAATGTTCTGTACCAGAAAGGTTGTATGCCCTTAGGAAGCACCTTTTCTGACTGTGTTCTTTAAGTTGGGAAGACTTTGGTCTACACATTCTTCAATCCACATGAACATGAACATTGATTGGTATCTTGAAAGCCAGATGAGTGCGAGTTTAGTGGCTGCATTGTTTTTCCTCCTTCAGACTAAAATCTCAAAGTTTCTTTCAAGAGGTACAGATTGTTCTGGCAACAAAATCATAAAAATTTAATGTGCCTGATCTATTTTTAATTTTCCCTTTATACATTCCAATGTTAAAAAGAAAGAGAGATTTTAAATTAGCCATTTGCAACATTGTACTTAGAAGTACGGTGTTGTGTTTTTGGTGTTTTTTTTTTTAGAGGGGGGAAGTGTTTCTTTTAAAATTTTTAATACAAAATATAAAAGAAACCACAAATCTATAAATCTGTAAAGTTGTCTGTATAAAAGCAGAATAAGTACTGGGAAATGTGGTTACATCTTTTTCTTATGCTAATAATTGGGACTATGATCTATTTCATAACCAACAGGAATCTGTTTACTCAAAGAGAAAGCATATATAATATCACTTGGAATGAAGGCCTCTTTGTGTTAGGATGAATATGCAAATCTGATTTCTAGAGAAAGGTATTCATATTTAATCAATGACACAATTATGGAGGGCATAATTCTTGACAAACAAGTATATATGGCAATAGACATATCTTTGTTGTTCACCTTCAATAAATATTCTTCAGCACTAGATTGGCACATAATTAACAAATAATTAGAGCCTCAAACGATATAAATTTACATTTAGTTGCATTCGTTAACCCATTACCTTTAATACTTTGCTCTTATTAGCCCTCTACCTAGGAATTTTAGTACATTTATTTATCTTGCCAAGTGAAATGTCAGGAAGCTAAGAGTTATTAGAGCATTCTAATTGAAATTTGAAAACTAATTAGAATGTGTGTTCTTATTTAGGAGCTGCTGAACTAAAAACTCTGAAACAAAAATAAATCACTATATTTATACTGTAACTGTCATATATTCTTAAAATTAAATCCAAACGTGAGACTTGATTTACAACATAACCAAAAATATATACCAAAGCACTTTAAACTTCTTTTAAAAAGTTGTGAAAATATTTTTGAAACTAAATAGAAATAAAATCTGGTTATCCTGGGACAACCTCACAAGTAAAATAGCATGTAGTAGAATTTTAACAACATTATATGGAAAATATGGCAATACTGGCCAATATCAGCAATTTCATTCACAGGAATTGCAGGGGATTAAACACTTGAAAAGAAAGACTTGGCAGGCAAAATATTCAAACTCTTTCCAGAAGTCAACTGAAAAATAAAACACACACACACACACACACACACACACACACACGCACACACACAGTGAAGAAAATTGTGGTATCAGTGGGATATCCTCAAACTTCATACAAAGATATATAAGCCAAAAGACAATATTTGAGATTCTGTGACTATTTGAGTATATGTTCAAAACTGTACAGTCATGCACTGCATAATGACATTTTTGTCAATGAGGGACCATATATAAGATGGTGATCCCATAAGATTACAATGGAGCTAAAAAGTTCCTATCTAGTGACAGTGTCTTAAGTATTGTTAGGTCATAGCACAACACTTTACTCATATGTTTGTGCTGATGCTGGTGTAAACAAACCTACTATTCTGCCAGTCCTATAAAAGTATAGCACTTGCCCCGGCTAGTGTGGTAGAGCATCGGCCTGCTGACCAAAGCGTTGTGGGTTCAATTCTAGTCAAGAGCACGTACTTGGGCTGCAGGTTCATTCTGACCCCGGGGTTGGCACTCGTGCGGGAGGGAACTAATCAATGTGTCTCACATCAATGTCTCTCTCTCTCTCTCTCTCTCTCTCTCTCTCTCTGTCTGTCTCTCCACACACACACACTTCCTCCCTTCCACTGTCTCTAAAAAGCAATAGAAAAAAATATCGTTGGGTGAGGATTAACAACAACAAAAAGTATAGTACTTATATGCACAGTACATAATACTTGGTAATGATAATAAGCAACTACATTATTGGTTTATGTATTTACTATATTTTATTGTTCTTTTGCAGTATACTCTTTTTTAAAATAGTGTGCTGTAAAATCGTATGTTGTAAAATAGTATGCTGTGCTACACAGGCAGCAGCCTCATACATCTGACTGCATCATTTTCTCTTGTCCTTGATTTAATCTCATGTTGTTTATTTATCATGGCAGCTAAGTGGACAAAATCCACTGCCAATGTTGCCATTAAAAGACCTCAGTGAGTGACTGACTTGGAAACAAAATTAAAGGTGATTAAGGACTACGAAGGTGGGAAATCAATGATTGCTAGTGCTTGCCAGTCAGGCCTGTCCCATTCCACCACAGCTGTGATCTTGAATAACAAGAACAAAGTGGTGAAAGCTGTTAAACGATCTGCTTCAGTGAGGACAATGAGACTAATAAGTATTTAAGAAGGACCTATATTAGACATGGAGAAACTTCTAATGGCCTGGACTAAAACCAGACACAGAAGTGTATCCCTCTCGGCACCACGATGATCGTGGCCAACACAAAAATCTTGTTTGTGATGTTGAAAGAGAAGGCGGGACCCGATTATGATGTTGAATTTACTACTAGCTCTGGGTGGTATAAACAATTCAAGAATCATTATTTATTACATAAGGGAAAGTGAGTAGCGAGTCTGTGAGTGTTGATGTGAAAGCCATTGAAGAATTTTTGGAAACCATAAATAAGCTGGTTGTGAAGGAAAATTACTTGCCAGAGTAAATATTCAATATGGATGAAACCTTCCTACTCTGGAATTAGATGACTGAAAGGGTTTTTATCCAAGAAGGCCAAGTCATTGCCAGGTTTTAAAGCTTTTAAGGAAGGTTAACAGTCTTGCTTGGGGACCATGTTGCAGGCTACAAATTGAAACCCTCTGTGATCTGGCACAATGAGAACCCAGGACCTTTAAGAATATCAGGAAGCACACACTGTCAGTGTACCAAAGGAGCAATAAGAAGTCATGGGTGACCTAGCTCCTCTTTCAAGATGCCCTCCTCAATTGCTATGCCAGCAAAACAGAGAAGTATTGTTTGGAGAGTAATATACCTTTCTAGATTTTGCTTGTTATTGATAATGCTCTGGGACATCACCTTTTAATCATCCCAATATCAAAGTTGTGTTTCTCCTTCTAAACACCACCTCTTTAATCCAACCAATGAATCCAGGAGTTACAGCAGCTTTTAAGGCCTATGACCTGAGGAGGGCCTTTGCTCAGATATGACTGCAACTGAGGAAGACACCAAGAAGACACTGATGCAGTTCTGGAAGGATTACAACATCTATCACTGCATCAGAAACCTTGCCTAGGCTTGGGGCAATATCACTATGGAGTAAATGAGTAGTTTCTGGAAGAAGACACTCAAGAGTTTCATCCTAGCCCTAGTTTGGCTTAGTGGATAAAATGTCAGCCTGTGGACCAAAGGATCCCAGGTTCGATTCTGGTAAAGGGCATGTACCTTGGTTGCAGGCTCCTCCCTGGCCCAGGCCTTGGTCAGGGATCATGCAGGAGGCAACCAATCGATGTTTCTCTGACATAGATGTTTCTCTCTGTCTTTGCTTCTCTCTTCCACTCTTCCTAAAAATCAATGGGAAAATGTCCTTGGGTGAGGATTAATAACAAAAACAACAAAAAGAGGATCGTGCCTAACTTCAAAGAAGGATTTGCCAAGGATGAGGAGGCTGCAAAACTCAAGAAGGCTGAGGCTGAGATGGCAAACAGCTTTCCCCTGGGTGTGGCTGAGGATGACTTTGAGGAGCTCCTCGCAGTGGGTCCTAAGGAATTGACTAATAAGGAGTTGTTGGCACCGGAACAGGAGCGGATAGCAGAAGAAGAGGCAAGAGAAAAAGAAACTGCAGAAGAAAAAGAACACCCAAGAAAATTCAGTGAAGGGTATAGCATAAGCTTTTGCAGACCTCCAATAAGCTCCTTAAAAATTTTGAAAACATGGACCTGACACTGAAAGGTTTTTATTAATAGAGAGGAATGTTCATGGTGCATTATCCACTTATAAGCAAATGTATGATGAAAAACAAACAAGCAAACCACCAAGGTCATATTTCTGAAAAGAGTGACATTTTCTCGAGACGAGCCTTAGGCAGGCCCTTCAGCAGGTGTTCCAGAAGAAGGTCTGGCTATCATAGGAGATGACAGCTTCAGGCGTGTTCTTATCCCTGAAGGCCTGCAGGTGAGACCAGATATGCAGGTGGAAGACAGTGATACTGATGTTCCTGACCCTGGGCAGGCCTAGGCTAATGTGTATTTGTGTCTTAGTTTTGAACAACAACAAAATTTTAATAAACATTTTAAAAACAGAAAAAAAGCTTTTAGAATCAAGATATAAAGAAAGAAAATATTTTTTTACAGCTGTACACTGTGTTTGCATTTTAAGGTAAAGGTTATTACAAAAGAATTGCAAGTTAGAATAATTTAAAAGTTTATAAAAGAAAAAAAGAGTTACAGTAAGCTAAGGTTAGTGTATTACTGAAGAAAAAATATTTTTATAAATTTAGTGTGGCCTGAGGGTACAGTGTTTGTAAAGGTTATACAGTGCACAGTACTGTGCAAGGCCTTCGCATTCACTCACCACCCACTTCCTCAGCAGACCACCTTTTTCTCCTGCCAGCTCTGTTCATGCTAAGTGCCCCGTCCAGGCGCACCTATGTTTTCTGCACCTTTTCTATGCTTAGCTATGTTTAGACACACAAATACCTACCATTGTGTTACGATTGCCTACAGTATTCGGCACAGGAGCAATGGGCTATCCCAGTGGTCGGCAAACTGCGGCTCGTGAGCCACATGCCACTCTTTGGCCCCTTGAGTGTGGCTCTTCCACAAAATACCACGGCCTGGGCGAGTCTATTTTGAAGAAGTGGCTTTAGAAGAAGTTTATGTTTAAAAAATTAGGCTCTCAAAAGAAATTTTAATCGTTGTACTGTTGATATTTGGCTCTGTTGACTAATGAGTTTGCCGACCACTGGGCTATCCCATCTAGGTTTGTGTAAGTGCACTCCATGGTGTTTACACAACAACAAAATAGCCTAATAATGCATTTCTCAGAAAATATCCTGAGATACTTTCCTCCACACATATGTATTTTTTAAAAAACATTGTTTATATTTTACAACATATCAAGTTATCCTTTGGAGGTTATTTTTTTTTTTAATATATGTTATTGATTTTTTACAGAGAGGAAGGAAGAGGGATAGAGAGTTAGAAACATCGATGAGAGAGAAACATCGATCAGCTGCCTCTTACACACCTCCTACTGGGGATGTGCCCGCAACCAAGTTACGTGCCCTTGACCAGAATCGAACCTGGGACCCTTCAGTCCGCAGGCTGACGCTCTATCCACTGAGCCAAACCAGTTTTGGCCCTTTGGAGGTTATTTTGAAGATGCTCACCATTTGAATGAAATAGAACACACCAAACCACAAATATGAGAGATCAGTGCACTTTTTGTATACATAATGTTCAGCCACCTGGGAAAGGACTGAGCCTCCACCTCCAATCTGTAGCCACTCTTCATCTCCCTGAGAAGCAATAATGTGCTCCAATCATTTCCTTTTGCCCAGGTTGCATCAAACATTCATTCATTCCAGTCAACACACACTAACTGAAAGATGTCTTCTTTGTTATGGGGACTATTCTGTGAAGAAACCCACAGAATTCTCTGACCTTGTGGGGTCTACATCCTCCTGGAGGGGAGGAGGTGTAACCCAGGCTTTTCAAACTGCATTTATTCATTCAATCACTCATTCACCAAGGGAATGGCAGACACTGGAGCTACAGTGGGCACTCCATTTGGAGAGATAGACAATAAACAAGTAAAAATGGCTATCCTGTATAATAAAAGACTAATATGCAAATTATCCCCTCGACTGGGAGTTCAACCAGGGGGTGGGCCGGCCAACTGCCCATGGCCCCTCCTCCTGGCTGGCCTGGCCCTATCAGCCCCAATCAGGGTGGGCCAGCCAGACACCACTTGGGTACGAATTCATGCACCGGGCCTCTAGTAATCAGATAAAAGTGGGCCCTCCATTACTCTGTAAATGGTTCCATCTCAGAGCTTTTCTATCATTAACTACATGTGTCAATGAGTTTGTGGTTTTCCACATGTTATAGGAAAAGGGATGCAACTTTAGTTTGGGTAGCTCATGACACCCTGAAGAGAGTTATTAGTTCGAAATGAAATACTGTGTAAAATCAGAACTATGTAGCTGCATAGGAGCAGTCAAATCAATTGCCCGAGCAATCTGAAGGGCAAGAGCCAGACAGCTGGGCAGCAGCTGGGAGACAAGGAGAAGCAAATGCCTTCACTCTTAGAGTCTGGGCAAAGGGTTGTGTTGCTGGGGGACCAAGAGGGCTGCTTGAAGGGAACAGACCTTGTCAGAGAAGGTGGAGGTATCCCAGGATGCCTGGGGAGTGCGGGGGGCTTAGGCAGGAGATGGGGGAGGGTGAGAAACTGCATCTAGAGAACTGCAGGGAAGAGGTCCCTGTCTGCAGGCATGGGGGACACTGAAGAACCCGGTAAGTTGTCAAAACTGTAGCACTTCGTGCAGGCAGAGCTAGCTGCCCTGTGACTTTCAAGTCAGAACTGGCCTGTGACACTCTCTGTCTCCCTCCCGGTACTCCATCCTCCCTAGATGGATGAAAGACTGGAGGAGAGGAGAAAGGAGAGATAGCCCTTCTCAGAGAGTGAAGAGAGAAGGTGACTGTATCCCTTTCCTGGGGGGGGGGGGGAAGAGAGAGAGAGAGAGAGAGAGAGAGAGAGAGAGAGAGAGAGAGAGAGATTGATTCAAGGCTAAACTATATTCAAATTATTGACTATTACAAGACACTGGGCATTTAAATTACTGACTTCAGCACCTTGACTTTTTTTTTTTTTAAATCATGTCTTTTTTTTTCTTCTATTCTCTTAGGTGTATATTCACTCTTATCTCATACTGGGTTGTTCCACTTTACTCCCAGTACGTGGTAACAGTCAGAGTATCTCAGCACACAAGTTTCTCCTAGAAACTAACACACACGTTGCATTTAGCTAAATGATGCCCCTGTGGCCTGAAATGGTGAATGCACCTTCTGAAATACCCAGTTTCTGCCCTGGCGGCATCTGGTTGATGATGGTTGTGTGTGCATACAGTTAGAAGCCAAATTGCAGAAACATTAACTTATGTGCCATCATGATCAATTCTGATCACTTCAGCAAATTGATCATGCAGTAAAGTGTATCGATATTTAAAGTGACCAATGAAAGAGTCTACAGGGCAGGGCTTCAATCTTTTTTTTTTTTTTTTGTATGTGTAGACATAGCTGGAGCCTCACTTCCATAAAAGCTCAAAAAATCCCTGATGCATTTTCAGATCACAGACACTATGCATGAATATTTTAATAAGCACCTTGACTTAGATTAATAAGTTATTTATATAAATTAAAGGACTGGTGTGAAATAACAAATAATATGATATCTTTGATGCTGAGCTCTTATCACTGACACATCTCGGTAAGCACCCTTTAGCTCTCCCACAGAAGCCCATAGAAGGTGAGAACCTCACTTGGAGAGACCTGCCAAGGAAGTTCCCTCAGACTCTTGCATCCTCTGGAGAAGTGCTGCATGACTTTGAGCTGACCTTGAAATTTATGGTCTGGCACAAATAGCCATTAAACTGGGAACAGCTTGCACAATGTCTCGATAGCAAACGGTACCCAGAAGTGTGTTGGCAGTGGAAAGAATTTAAAATATCCAATTTAGTTTTAATTCTGGGCGGAGAACGGCCTGTGATTTTGATAAGTAGTCACAAAGTTGAGTGCCAAGTCTGAAGGAAAAATATATTGTTAGTGATCTAAGTGTACTTAAAACAGAGACTAGAAACAGGCTGATTGTTCTGATTTAGCTGTGAACAGCTGGTAGGCGTGAAGGTAGTGCAGTAACTTTCATCAGGTCTTTTGTAAATGTATAAATTGGCCTCTTTTCTCTTAGCTCTGTGGAGCAGAGGGAAATAAACTTACACTTATCTGATATATGAATTGGACACCACACCCTCCTAATGGCAGTATATCTGAGCCTGAGGGCAATTTACACCTTCATTACACAAATAATCATAAAATTTAAATTGGACCCAAAGTAGCACAAGTTAATCTTTATCCCCTGAGTTCCCTGAAAATGCCGAGGCTGTTATACAGTTCAGAATTTGGCTGGTATGGATTTATGCCACAGTATCTCATAATATATATGAAAATTTGGTTAATAAATGATACATATTGCATACAATAATGGAGCTTTAATATGAATGATACTGACCTATTAAAAATGTAATTGGATTATTAACCATAAGTGAAAATAAATTGCCAGCTGAACTTGCTTCACGCACAGATAGCATTGGGTCATCATTTACCTGAGTAACAATTAATTATCAACAGGGCATACCCAACTCAAGAACAGGCACTCTTGAATATATATACTAAGAGGAATCAATCAGGGTCCATCTTTCTGGCATTCCTACTGGAAATGGGGAGGCAATCAGCCAGGTGGAAGCCGAAAGAGAGAATGGTGAATGGACAGAGAATAGGGAGCAACTTAATGGTCTAAATCAGTGGTCGGCAAACTCATTAGTCAACAGAGCCAAATATCAACAGTACAACGATTGAAATTTCTTTTGAGAACCAAATTTTTTTAAACTTAAACTTCTTCTAATGCCACTTCTTCAAAATAGACTCGCCCAGGCCGTGGTATTTTGTGGACGAGCCACACTCAAGGGGCCACAGAGCCGCATGTGGCTTGCGAGCCGCAGTTTGCTGACCACTGGTCTAAATCAAGGGTGAAGATCCATGAATTCATGCCATTGAGATCTCTAGAACCACTTCATGGCTAGAAATTCCTTTTTCTTCCAACTTCCTTGTGGCTCAGCCCTACCCTTTGATTTTTAAAAAGATTCCTAAAAATTCTTGGAGGAATTGCTTAGCAGCAAACATATACCATAAAGATGAAGGCAGAAAGGATAAGGAATATACTTTGTTTGCCATTTTCTCTTGTTATGAAACTGCAGTTCTCTGTAAAGGAAGCTGAGACTGTATCTGACCCAGCATTTAAAAAACTTAGTTTCATAAGCCTGGCTTCCCAGAAAGAGGTCTATAAATTTCTAGACAGATTCCTAGAAACTATCTGACTAGGTTTAGCATCTCTTGTGTGGCTCCTAGGACTATCTTTTTAGATAGCTCCCAGGTAATTCTGATGTCTAACATCAGCCAAATTTGGGTCCTAATATTGTCAACTCTCTCATTTTGCAGACAAGACTGAGTCATGTGTCTTCAAATGTTATTTGTCTTCTTTTTTCAGGAAGAACCCGAGTGGCACTAGCATTTTGTTTAGAGTGCTTTTGCCAATCAACAATTTGTTTTTCTCACAGATATTTGGGATCCAGGTTAGCAGAGCCAATGTAACTAATTCTCAAAGGACTAGCAGATTGGGGCTTTATTATGCCGTTAGTAGAGTTTTCTGTTCTACTGTTGTTCTACCCCTAATCAAAGCTAAAAATAAAAAATGTCAGGAGACATACACTCTCAAACAAATAAATAAAAGCACTCTTCACTCATGTTGGTTTATGACACTAGGAAAGCATAGGGAAGGACCTGAAAGGCTCAGAATATACCACAGAACATTGCATTACCTGTTAAATTTATAAAGGAATCCTAGAACTTAAAACATTTCTGTAAAGAAAATATTACCAAATGAATGTAAAAATATTATAAATCAGTGTTATTCTGCAATTGTACCAAAACAAAGCTAAGATATGAAGTTATTTTAAAGCCATAGTAAAATATTTATGATGGAAATATTCTCTAAATTAGCATTTCTATTTTCACTTTAAAATATTTCTGAAAATATTTTTAGCCAAAGTCTATTTCTAATTTTTTTTAAATATATTTTATTGATATTTTACAGAGAGAGGAAGGAAGAGGGATAGACAGTCAGAAACATCGATGAGAGAGAAACATCGATCAGCTGCCTCTTGCACACCTCCTACTGGGGATGTGCCCGCAACCAAGTTACATGCCCTTGACCGGAATCGAACCTGGGACCTTTCAGTCCGCAGGCTGACGCTCTATCCACTGAGCCAAACCGGCTTTGGCTATTTCTAATTTTTAAAATGGTTTGTCATCACAATTCTCTTGCCTATGTACTAAATCTTTTCTTCAATTCTCTTGGTTTGTTATTTTCTTTATAATGGGTTTTTCTCTGCCTTCTCATTAGGTTTAAATGATTCAGTATGTGTAGGTTGATCTCTACCTTTCAAATCACCTTGTCAGGGGCTTACTGAGGCATAGGAAAGAACGCAAGTTTAAATATAATAATAAAAGTTTAAGATTGGCGCAATGAAGAGACAAATATATCAGTAATTGAAATTCTCTGTTGCTGTGCTCATCAAATAATTTTTTGCATATACGTTTGAAAGAGCTGCAAGTAAATGGAGACAAAAATAAGCACAATGAAATAAAAATGTATCTAACATGAGCATTAACTTTTGCTGGGAAAAGAGAGTAATTATTTCTGTTTCTTCATATTTTCCACAGAATGTGCACCCTATCATACTCTCCTGATACGTTGGGACGTGGAAGGGACCACTTCAAGCATTCTCTCCATCCCACTTACTTCTTCCTCTTGAGAAGAAAGGGGTGATCTGATTGGTTAGCAATTGATATTCACTGGGCAATGCTTTTTTATAATGGGTGTGTCATTCCATCAAAGGAAAATGAAGGTGGATGTCTTCTGGGTTCTCACTGGTTTAAGTTTTATCCTATTTTTTAGTTGCAAGTAGCAAGCTCTGTGTATGTATAGGTATGTGGTGCAAAGTGTCTACAACTTACATACTAAGACAGGAGAGTTACCGATTTCAAAGCAGCGCAAACTCTGTTCTAGGCAATGTTCTAAATGCATTACAAAAATAAAGTCATTTAATCCCCACAACCAAACAAAGAGGTGTATGCTAATATTATTTCTACTTTACAGATGAAGAAATTGAGTTAAAGTGATTTGTCCAAGGTTTGAAAATTAGAGTGTTGCCAAACTGGGCTTAAAACCCAGGCAGTTAGGACTTCTAGAAAAGGTGTGTTAGGAACTCAGTGAACACTCTCCCCCTGAGAGACAGATGTTAAACTGGTCAAAATTATCAGCACAAACACTCCTTGTTTCTAGAAATTTATCCAAGGACATACAACAAAATAGGAGGCATTTATTCATTAAAATTAAAGGAACTCTGGGAGACCAGTGAAGTCAAGCATTCAGCAGGGGCTGTACTCCAGCTCTGTTTCACAGAGCAGTCATTCCAGGGGGTTGGGGGAGGAGTGCAAATGTTGTAGGCAATGTCTAACTATTCCTTCACCTTTAGCTCCTGCTAGGTAGGGACAGTCGGGGCAGGACAGCTGGGGAAGAGCACTCCTATTTCCTTGGTGGATTTGCAGCGTGTGCACATCCATGGATGCCAGGAAGCCCGGCTCTGGACTACAGAAGATCTCTACGGGGTGTGGCATTCATTTCTGTTCCCCTTCCCAACTACTCTCTGTCGCACAGAGGCTCTGCCCAGAGAAAGGTGGAGCAAGCCATCAAAGAGTAGCAACATCCTGCCCCAGCCAACGCAGAGGACTGAACTGTAGGGAGTGGCTCAACTAGTAATTCTGGTCTTTAGATAAAGTCAGTCTCAATCACACTTGGACTGAATAGACTTCTTTTATAGCATGTCTGGTGCTATTCAATCCACCAAGTATGCCTGTGAAATTAGTCCCTAGGGGCTATCTCACTTGTTAAAATCGTGAGAGAAGATCACATTTATTGACCCTTATTATAACATTTAGTACATTCCTTATTTTAATGTCAAATCACCATTAAAGTTTCCAGTCCAAGACAAATGAAATAGTTACATATTAACTCACATAAGTAGGCAAGAGCTTCATAAAATGAAACAAGAAGGGGAAATACTCACTGGGCTAAAAATATCAATTTTTTTTCGCAAAATGAATGCAGCATTTGGAATGTAAAAAGTCTGATTTTTCCACTTGGTAGAGCATAAACTGATCTCTCTATAATTAATGCAGGTTTAATTTGGTGGATAACACAGTCACGGTGGTAACGCAAAGGAATTACATGTTTGTTTTTATTTGATGCACATTTTATTTAATGGCTATAAGTTATATTACCCAGGTCCAACAGTTTTTCCTAGCTACTTGTAACTTTGAGTGAACTAATCATCATAAACATTTTCATACTGTCACAATTAATGGAAAACTTAAATAGAGGTGAAAATCTCACATGATAAATACATTTGATGCAATATATTTGCCGAATATTTTTTGAGATTCTTAATGTAGATGTTAAGAAATAAACACTCACCTAGGTGCTATCCCCCAGTTTAATTAAGGTGAAAATAATTACAATGTTTTAGCCACTAGCTTTTTGTTTAATAGGCCTTTGTAGTTGCATGTGGGCATGAATAAATAGCTACAAAGTTGAATAAGAACTGACCTTACTTGAATGGTACAAGAAAGAGCATATAGCCTTCAACTTAATGTGGATGTCAGAGAAACTAGTCTGCAGATGGATGTTGGGTATTGAAATTTGATGAATGGGAAGACAGACAGAAAACAAGGTGTTGGGGAGCACAAGAGACTTGGTTGGAAAGTTGTAAGGAGGACATTCTGATAAAAGGGAAGTGTGCGGAAGGCCGCCTGCTCTGTTTATCGGAATTCCGACTTAGGGGAGGCTTAGGGGAGTGTCGAAGGTGGTGCCCCTAATTATTCCTTGACCTTTCAGCCTGTGCATGTGCAGCCCTCTGAGTGTTTACTGGAATCCTTATGTTTAATCCCTGGATGCCCTTGCCCAGAGGACAATGCAAACACATGTGTCCTCCCAAGATTACTCACCCTACTGATTGTATCTAAAGATAAAAATTCCAATAAAGGCCTAACGAGGCAGGCAATTGAGGCTGCTCTGACCACTAGAGCCAGGGGCCCCTTATCCCTCTCTTTCACAGTCCAACTGTGTCTGAGTAATCTGTTCATCCATCATTCAGGGGCTGCTGGTAAGCCCCAGCAACAAGGGACTGCAGAGAAGTTTATATGGAATAGTCATTTGCGACTAGAGACACCCAAATAATTCTTAATTTTAAAATATTCACGAAAATATTGAGAAATTGGAAAACAGTTTGGTGGTTCCTCAAAAAGTTAAACAAAGAATTACCATATGACCTAGAAATTCCACTCATAGGTATACATACTCAAGATAATTGAAAACAAGAGTTTAATAAAAACCATACACAAATGCTTAGTGCAGCATTATTCATAATAGTTGAAAAGTGGAGACAACACAAATGTCCGTCAACTGATGCATGAATAAACAAAATGTGGTATATCCATATAATGAAATATTATTTAGCCTAACAAGTAATGAAGTATTGATTCATGATGCAACATGAATGAATCTTGAAAACTCAGAGAAACATTTTATTTACTAGATTACTGGTTTATTATAAAAAGATATAACTCAGAAACAGCCCAATGGAAGAGCTGCATTGAGCAAGGTATGAGAAAGGGCAAGGAGGTTCCATGTGCTCTTCCTAAATTTGTCAGGTTATCCAACTCAGAAGCTTTCTAAATACATCCTTTTGAGTTTTTATGGAGGCTTCATTACACAGGCATGATTGATCCAGTCATTGGCCATTGATAATTAAACTTAATTTTCAGCTCTTCACCCCTCCCTGGAGGGGGTGGGGGTGTTGGACTGGAAGTTTTAACTCTCTAATCCAGTGGTTCTCAACCTTCCTAATGCCACAAACCCTTAATACAGTTCCTCATGTTGTGGTGACCCCCAACCATAAAATTATTTTTGTTGCTACTTCATAACTATAATTTTGCTACTGTTCTGAATCATAATGTAAATATCTGATATGCAGGATATATTTTCATTGTTACAAACTGAACATAATTAAAGCATAGTGATTAATCACAAAAACAATATGTAATTATATGTTGTGAAATATTTATTTCTAATTACAAATAAATGAAATTTTGTCTTGAAGCATGGTGTAGCAGGGTAACAGTCTTAATATAACAACAGTAAACTACATTGCTACATATTGCGACAGTATGCGTAAAAAGCCAAAGTCAGTGCAAAGGTTGAGATTGCTTCTTTCTCATCAGATCAGAAATTCTCGGGGCAGTCTTTGCAAGAGCACAATGAAGATCATCTTCCACAACAAGTCTACTTCTGTATTTAGACTATACAAGTCTACTTCTGTATTTAGACTTGATAACCAACAAGCTGGAAAACGCTGTTTCACAAAGATATGTTGTTGGAAATGGAAGAAGAAGGTGCAACACAATCTCAGACAGAACAGGATATGACTGCAAACACTTGATCCAGAATTTTGTAACTGGCATTGTAGAGAAATCAGTTCTCACTGCATCGTTGTTAATAAGTTCAATGAACTCCTCTTATGTTGTCTCAGGAACATCTTCAACTTTGACTGTGAATAGGCTTCTGGCAAGTGCAAATGGGGTGTCAGGTAGATTTGCAAAGTACAATGAAATTTCGTCTCCAAGCATGTGCAAGTGTTCTTTCACAGAAATTATCATTGTAATCCTTTTATCTGGTTCAATGTCATGTTCCTCAAAGAATGCAGATAAGGTAGGCAACATGTAAATTTTATTTTCATCCAATTTTTTTTTGCCAAAGCTGAAGTTTCATTTGCAATGATCGGATCTTTTCAGACAAATCGAGGCATGTTGCATTTGGTCCTTGTAGTGATAAATTTAACTCATTCAAGATGGCAAAGATGTCAACCAAGTAAGCTATTTTCTGCAGTTCACTTTTATCGCTGAAAAGTGCTTTGAACTGCAGTCTTGCTTTCTGATTAAAAAACGTTTTGAGTTCATCACAAAGCTCAAAAACACATTTTAAAACTTTTCCTCTCGACAACCATCTCACTTCAGTGTGAAATAGCAGAGCATTGTTCGGCGCATCCAACTTGTTGCACAGTTGTGAAAACAGTCGACTGTTTAAAGTGCTCGCCTTTACAAAATTGACAGAACTTATGACACTTTTCATTACTTCATGTAACTCTTGTGGCAGTGTCTTCGTTGCTATTATTTGCCGATGAATCATACAGTGAGTTCCGATGACTTTTGGTGACTCATTCAGTACCAAACATTGAATTCCAGATCGACATCCTAGCATAGCTGGAGCACCATCTGTGCAAACACCACAAACCTTTTCCCAAGAGATCTTATGCTCTTTCAGAAATGAAACAACTGTGTCAAATATATCACGTGCAGTAGTTGATGTTTCAAGGGGTTTGCAAAAAAGAAACTCATCTTTAAAGTTGCCATCATTAATATACCTCACGTAAACTAGTAACTGTGAACAGTTTGCAACGTCTGTAGATTCATCAAGCTGGATACTAAATATTGGAAGTGGAGCAGATTTAATTTCCTGGATTACCTGATCAAGAATATCAGCAGACATGTCATCTATTCTTCTGTGGACAGTGTCGTTAGATAAGGAAATTGCACTCAATTTCATAACAAATTCATCTCCGATCATAACTCAAACAATGTCTTTGGCCGCTGGCAACAGTAAATCCTCAGCAATGGTGTGAGGTTTCATAGCTCTGGCAATTCTGAGTGCCACCAAATATGAAGCTTTAATGGCTGCTATAAATCCTCAGCAATGGTGTGAGGTTTCATAGCTCTGGCAATTCTGAGTGCCACCAAATATGAAGCTTTAATGGCTGCTACATTTTATTTGTGGTACTTGCCACCAGTGTCAAGTCTGGCTTTCTTGAATCCACCAGCTTTGCTTCTAAAATAGTTGGTATCCTTGCCGGCAAAGCTCGGATGCTTGCTATCAAAATGGAGTTTTAGTTTGTTTGGCTTCATAGATTCGGCTGATAGAACTTCACAACAAATAACACATTGTGGTTTCTGAATTCCTTCTGTAATTAATGAGGTAAAACCATACTGTAAAAAATCCTCACTATATTTTCTTTTTTTAATGTTCTTTTGTACATGATCCATAGTCATGGAATGGTTTGCTAATGAAAATAATATATAACAATAGCTTTAATAATACAAAAGATGATACATGGCATAGTTCAGTCAATACAGTTCATTAAAGTTTCCTATGATTTACCATTCTCTGTGGGTTTTTTTTACATACCTGTTACTATTACAAGGGGGCAGTATTCACATCAACCACATCTAAATATAAAAAGACCAATCACCATCCAGATTAAGTTCCCATGGTACAGATTTTTTTTTGCAGTGGTTGATGATTTTACAGTAGATGATTTTACATTTACCCAGTAATTATAATTCATGAAGTGTTGTTTTACCTCCAATACTGCTGCTTCCAACAAAGTAGCTGCTTTTAACAGAGTAGCTGCTTTCAACACAGCAGCTGCTTTCTACACAGTAGCTGCTCTCTACACAGTAGCTGCTCTCTACACATGTGTGACTGGTCCACATAAGTACATTATGGCGCCAACCCTGTCACATACACCTGTATTTGTATGGTGTGTATGTGATGGGGTTGGCGCCATGATGTCATCACTCTGGGTACTTGTATGTGGGCGTATCTGCATGTGGGCGAACACGCCTGTAGACGGATAGAGGAGCAGTGTCTTGGTTCCTAAAACCATCGGAAATATGTGTTTTCCGATGGTCTTAGGCGACCCCTGTGAAAGGGTCATTCGATCCCCAAAGGGGTCGTGACCCACAGATTGAGAACCGCTGCTCTAATCACAAGGTGGCCTCCATTGGCAACCAGCCCAGTCCTTAAGTGACCAAGGGGCTTTCCAAAAATAACCTCATTCACATAACAAATATACCTTTATGATTTCCTTCACATAGGAAATGCTAGGGTTTTACTAGCTCTGTGCCATCAAGACCTGGGATGAAGACTAAGTATGTATTTCTTATTATAATTAATAATATCACACAGGCCATATTCATGGGCAAGCTGATGTCAGTCTTTGAAGCTCCTCTGGTCCTAGGAGGGCTCTTTTTTTCTGCCTCTTTCCTTGGTTTCTCTTTTTAAACTTCTACCTGGTCTACTATTTCTCTTGCCAGAAGCTACCAGTCTGCTCTTAATTACTTACCATCAAAATCTCTATTACTATATTGATAATGCCTTTTTGCATGGACTTTCCCACTCTCTGTTCCAAATAAATTTAGTCTGCCTACAGAAAGCTACAAATGCTTTGTGTTTATGGCCTGGGACTTCCTCTGGTCAGACTCTTTACATACCACTGCAACAAAGCTGGGGTGGGGAGAACGGCCCCTTTGTCCTGGAGTGAAACTCCTGCTCTGTGAATGAAGCACTGGCTGGAGATGGTAGCCCTGGATCTTCTTGGCCTGCTCCTCCTAGAGTGGCACTCACACTCTATGATCCAGCTGGGTGGGCCTATGGGGACTCAGTGTTTTTAGCCTTCTATGCCTTGGAGAGAGGGTCCACTGTACAAGCGGGTGCTGGGTGGTGAAAGGGATCCGCTGTACAGTGGACCCTCTATCCCAGATAAAACTTCTCCACCACTTGTGCCTGAAATAGAGCTTCTGCAACATGGGGCTGTGGAGAATGAAAGGTGTCTGTTGCCTGCCCTTCTTGGCTTGAAACTGCAGCCCCAGATTGGCAGTGGGAAACACAGCCTAGTTCCTCCTGCTCAGAGTAGATCTGCACTTTACTGACCTGGGGGTGGGAGTGCGGATGGGAGCGGGCTGAATGCCCCAGATTGTACCTGTTTCTCATTTGCTGTATGTATGCCTTTAGGACAATTTCCAGAGACTTTAAAGGGATGTTTCTTTCTACATAATTTTACCAGTTAAATGATTTTTTAAATCACTAAGCTCTTCACATCACCATTTTAAAAATCACAATCTGTCTCTATCCTAAAATAACAAAAACAAAACAACAACAACAAAAAATCAAACCAAAAACAACAACAAAAAACAAACAGCAAACTGGTACAATCATGATTAAAGGTTTTGCACAGGAAGTTGTAAGCATTGCATGTTTACATTCTTTCAATGGTGTGAATTTATCTATTGGAAAGGGTGAAATATATATCTATCTGGTTCCCTTGAAAAAAAATTTAAGTGACAAATTATTATTCTCATTTTTTCTTGAAATAGAAAAAATAATCATTAAGTAAGGTAAGTGCCTGAGAATTTCAGACACATAGAAATTTGACAAAACGTTTTCCAAATACATAGCATATTATTGAATGGAAATGTTTACTATTGTAAAATATATCAAACTACAATCTCACTCATATCATAAGAAAATTTTCATGAGTCTTCATAAGCTGGTTTAAAATTTAATTTTTAAAAAATGTGTGAGAGTAGCCCAAAAACTATGGATAAGAAAAGCAAGTGAGAGAGGTTCTTTCTCATCATATAGAAAGACATGCTAAAACCTACAGAATTAAAATAACATGAATTAATGAAGAAATAGGTAGTTAGGACAATACATCTGAATATAGATGATGAAGATAAAATTCAAATTACTGGGAAAATAATCAACAATTACATAGATGAGATTGGGGAAATATTATCAATATGAAAACAAACAAAAATGAGAACATTGTTGAACACTGTATATCAAATAAAGTCTAAATAGAAAAATGAGTAAATATAAACACCTCAAAGTATAAACATATTGGAAGAAACTGGAAAAATAATTCTATAATATCATGGAAAGGGAAGGCCTTTGATAAATAAGCATAAATGTAAAATCATAAATAAAATAACATATTGCATATGTTATAATTTTTTGTGACAAAATCTGCTATAAATAATTTTAGAAGCAAAATTACAGAAAATAGGAGAAAATATATTCAACTTACACAAACTGTACAAAAGCTATATAAAGATTATATATCAATAAATCTATATTATATAATAAGGAAAAGGGCAAAAATTATGAAAAGGAAATTAGAAGAATTGCAATTAGAAGAAGAAAGTATGTAGTCAATATAGAAGAAGGTTCTCTGCTACACTATTAAAAAGGATAATTCCAAGTAAGACAAATTATGTTCAGTTTTAGAAAAAGAGAAAAAACATAATTTCTAGCATGAAATGGAGTCTATAGTCTCAGCTGCTATGTCATTTTCTTAGAGAGGTCTTCCCTGTATATCCTGTACAATTCTCAACAGTGTACTACACCTTTCTTTTAATACTAGAAACCTGGTGCACAAATTCGTGCACAGGTAGGGTCTGGCTGGCCCACCCCTATCGGCCGGGGATAGGGGATGTGGGCAGTTGGCCAGCTGACTCTGGTCCCTGGTCAAACTCCTGGTCGAACTCCTGGTTAAGGGGACAATTTGCATATCAGCCTTTTATTATATAGGATTGTTTTGCATAATAAATTACATATTTATTGATGTGATGTTTTGCTCAGCATCTATCTCCAACACTGAGTCACAAGCTTCAGGATATCAGAATCCATGCTTTGTTTTCCACTGCTCAGTATCTACACCGTGGCTGGTTTATGGTGAATATGAACATTGGTTGAATGAATAAGTAAATGAAGAAAGGAAGGAATAAATACTAGCAGATACATGGAGATAGCTGAATTTGATATTTGCATTTCATCACATACATGTATTTTATTCTAAGTTCTTTATCAAAAAAATTCAAGGTCTTCCTTAAAGATTTCTTTGACTAAGATAGTGTTTCTTGCACATTAAAAATGAGATTAATGATATAATTTGTTTAGATTGTTTCTTTATATTTTTATCATGATATAACCATTTATAATCATACTATACAAAATGTCATTTATTGAGCTATAGGATCTATTTTTGGTGTTTCTTTGTTAAATCCTGGGGGGTGAGGGGGGTCCAAGATATGATTGCCCTCATGCAACCTTTAGTTAGTAGAAGGGGTTTTTTTCCATTTAACAGATGAAATTATTTCTTCATCTATATATATAAAACTCCAATATGCAAATAGACTGAACTGTGGAACAACCGAACAACCAGTCACTATGATGTGTGCTGACCACCAGGGGGGTGTGCACAGAACATGGTGGGCGTTGACTGTGGCAGGATGGTGGAGCAGGTGAGTGGTGGTGCCAGACCAAGGTGGGGTCCAGTCGCTGTCACTGGGCGAACCTCTGGTGGTTACTGAAAATTCTTTGCTCCCGCATGCCACGGTCCCGCCCAGCACTTAAACCTGCTGCTGGTGCCAGCCCTGCTCACCCTGCTGCTGGCACTGGAGCTGCCGCTTGCACCTGCTGCCGGCACCCGGCGCTGGCTCCAATCACTCAGTGCCATCAGCAAGTGCAAGTGGAGGCTGCTGGCCCCAATCACTCCTGCAGGGCTTCTCCATTTCCCCCTGCTCCTGAGGAGCAATCGGGGCCAGCAGCCACGTCTTGCACCTGCTGCCAGTGACAACCCTGCTTGCACCAACTGCCAGTGCCGGAGTCGGTGCTCACACCCACCGCTGGCACCGGCCCCAATTGTTCCACGCTGTCAGCAGGTGCAAGCAGGTGGGAGTGGGACTGCCAACAGGCGGGGGTGCGGAGGATGGGTCAAGATCTGCCCCTGTACCCACCACAGCTCACAGCCCATAGTTCCTTTCAAGGTGTACTGGGCCCCTAGTATAATAATAATAGAGGTGGGTGTCTTAATCAATTCAGGATGCTAAATCAAGATACCATGGACTGGGTGGCTTCCACATCACATTTATTTCTCACAGTTCTGGAGGCTAGAAGTCAGAGATCAATGCACCAACAGATCAGGTGTCTGGTTAGGACCTGCTTTTTAAAAATATATATATTTTTATTGATTTCAGAGAAGAAGGGAGAGGGAGAGAGAGATAGAAACATCAATAATGAGAGAGAATCATTGATTGACTGCCTTCTGCACGCCCCCTGCTGGGGATCCAGCCTGCAACCCAAACATGTGCCCTTGACTTAAATCAAACCCGGGATTCTTCAGTCCGCAGGCCGATGCTCTATCCACTGAGTCAAACCAGCTAGGGCAGGACCTGCTTTTTTTATATCTGCTTTGTATGTTGTATCCTCACATGGCTGAGAGAGGGCTAGCATTCTTACATCTTCTTAAAAGGACATGAATCCCATTCATGAAGACTCCACCCTCATTAGCCAATTGCCTCCCCAAATCCTCACCTCCTAATGGCATCATATTGAGAATTAATCTTCAAAATAAGAATTTTGGAGCACAAACATTCACTCCATAGCAGTAGAATTTGCCCAATGTCTCCCCACCTCCACCCCCAATTAAAGGGGTTCATAATACAAACATAGATTTGGATCTTATCACCAGGTAGGCTAGGTCCAACCCTGAATGGCACAAGTTATATTTGCTAACACAATGCTTTTTGTAAGTATTTGCAATTTGCTCAAGATGCCTAACAGAGCAGGTGCTAACCGAGGCCACATTTTCTTAGTGGTTATGAAGGGATCTATATACCCAAATGCAGACTGTGTTGATCCTTTCCATTTTTCAGTTGCACATTTATAACCATAACAACAGGTGATGGTTAACTGCTATACCTCACAATAGCTTGTGCACTGGTTCCTTTCAACCCTACCTCTTACTTTAGTCACCGCTGTGGCAGCCCATTTCCGCACAGGTGTTGACCAGCTTTGCAGAGATATCATTGTTTACCTCTCCCTTTCTCCACGGGGACTGCTCTGAAACCAAGGTACAGGGCACTTATGGGACCCCTCTGGACACTCAGCCTGGATAATTTAGAAGTGTGGGTATGTAACCCCTGAAGGTCCACCCTGCTGAACCGATGAGTAAGTGCTCTGGCTTTGGTCTCCCAGAGGATGTATCCTTTTACTGTCTTTCCTTGCCTCCACATTGTATTCTCCTGGTACCTCATCCTTGCTCCCTGGAATCACTTCCCAAAGTGATCCTGCAAAGAAGCCTTTCAGATTCTGACAGCAAAATGTGGTAATACAGGCAGGGTGGGAAAGAGTTTAGTTACTGGAGGGAATGCCTAAATAATTATATAATATAAATACTACAGTTTTGACTCTGGAACACAATTTCATGATGTGTCCCCAGCTTCGAGTCAGAAAAATGCTGTTTAGTGTTGATTCTTTATTTCTCCCCTGGTTCTTATATTTGTTTAGAAATAGATGTCACTTTCTTGCTTACAGTTCTCAACTTTTCTCTCTTACTTTATACAGATTATTAGCCTCATACATAAAATCCCTGAAAATGAGGTTATGGAAGTTAGATAAGGAGCAAAATTCTAGCCACTTGAATGAGTGAATAGCTTTAAAAATTGGTATAAGGAAAGTGAGATTTATCCCTATGTAATGAAAAACCACAAATTGTTGTTCAGGAGTGGAATAACTTTTTAATAGTCACATTTAATTAGATTAACCTGCCGGTAAAGTTGAATGTGAGTTGATTTAATGACATTACAAGTCCAGACATCACCTAATTTGACATAGGGGATAGGCCTTCTAATTTCTGTTTCAGGTTCTGATGTAAATGTACATAATATATGATCTAATGTCATACCCAATTTAAAAATACTGTAAGTATTTAGATGTTCCTTTGTTCGTGCATAATTTTTATATTTTTTGTTTTAATAACATACATTTGTCACTTATGTTCATGTCTTTAATATATTTTTACTAAATTAAACTTGCCATACAGATCCTCTTTGTATATTTAAGCAGGTAACTTGCACAGAGGGCTAAGCTAACAGTCTTGTAATAATTATAGTATTTGTAATGATAATGATGTTTTAATGTATACTGAACACTTTCTACATTTGTTGCCTAAAATTCAAAGGCCATTTATATTAGGAACTTCAATAAGCAAACATTATTCTATCATAATTTTTAAATAGATCCTTTCATTTTCTGAGACTTAAGAGCTAGGATGCTAAGCCTGGTATGCTAAATATTGTATTCTGTACTCCATTTGGACTTTGATTTGGATTTAAAATTCAAAATCACCTCCATCATTTTTATCCTTGTGAGTGTGTGCCTGTGGGGACATTAAAATAGAGAAAGAGCTTCTTGGAGAGATGAAATGATTGAATTTGATGCCTAAGGCCAGAAACCTCATTTTGCTTATGTTAATATGTAGAACTTTCTGCACTCCAATTCATGGCTAGTAAATGCTTTTTCTTTACTTTATAAAATTCAGCATCCTATATCCTGGTTGAGGACCTTATTTCTTTTGTTGCAAATTGTGCTAGAAACCAATCTCAATCTAGTTTCTATTAGCATAGCCCAATTATGAAATGGTTACACACCATCATAGAAAATCTAAACCCATGTGTTGCTTTCTCTATTGCCACTTTATTTAAGATTGCAGATTGAAGCTATTGTAATCTTAGGTGAGTCAGTAATTAACTTAGCACAGAAATAGACTATAAAGATGAAATCATAAGACCTGAGAAGCATTTTTAAAGAAGAGTTTTAATAAATATCTAGTAGGATATAATGATTTTCAAAGAGGTGCAAATATCTACCATGACAATAAAATAACAGGAAGACAGCATTTATTTATATTATCTTTAAATTAACTAATTTATCCATTTAAAGAAATATTTATTGCACAACAACTTCCTGAAATTCCAAGATGAATAATATTTTCTCATATCTAGGTGAGCTCAGAGCATTAGGTGGGGTTGGAGAGAGAGAAGAGAAATTTACAAATATACAACCGTAATTCAAAATAGTAAGTGCTGTAATGGATACACTTACAAATGATTATCAAAATATTGAATGTAGAATGAATGCCTGAGTCAATAATAAACAAACTTTTCCAAAGAGAGTAGACACATGTAGAAGAGTCCACCAGCAGAGATCTGGGGTCAGATCATCACAGGCAGAAAGAGAACAGTGTCTGTGTAAGCTATGATTCTTGACAGAGTAAGTCATGTTTTAGTTATGGGGACCAAGGGGAAGATAATGACGAGGGCAGGAGGCTAGAGTAGTGAGAGGCAGGGGATAATCACAGAGAGATGGATAGATATGTATTAGATAGGACCTTATATATCATCCTAAAATGTTTAGGTTTATAAGCAGAAGACTGATTTAATGATATCTGTGCTATAGATAAGGAACTGATGGGGCAATGTCAAGGAGAAGCTAGTGGTGAGTATAACAAGGCTGAAGCAATTGTTTAGGTGAGACTGAATTTGAACTAAGGTCTTGGCAGCAGGTATATGGTGGTGACAGCATCACCTGGGCTTCCTGACTGATGTATTATGGGAAATAATGAAAAGGGAAGAGTCAGAGGTGATTCCTGGCATTCTCCTGCTGTTGGAGATGTTGCCATCAACAAAAGCATGGATAACAGAGGAGAAAACAAGGAATAATGAGCTTTTGTTTCTAAACCTCTTTAATAGACATAAAATTATATAATGTATAATTATATAGTGTATTTTTGGGTTTATAACATCAGATATAACATGTATAATAACAATATCACAAAAAGAGGAAAGCGGGATAGGGTTATATAAGAGTAACATTTATAGATCACACTGAAATTTAGTTAGTATATATCTGAAGCAGATTCTCATGTTAATATGTACATGGTAAGTCCTGGAACAACCACTAAAGAAATAATTTTAAAAACACAGTGATGGAAAAATTAAAGGGATTTAAATGTTACACTAGACAATATTTACTTAGTGCAAAAGAATGCAATAAAGAGAAACAAAGAAAATAGAAGACATGTAGAAAAAAGTAAAATGAGCAAAGTAAATTCAATAATCTACACTAATAAAAGAGAAATATGCAAATTGACCATACCTCCATGACACTCACCAGCCAATCAAGAGTGAGTATGCAAATTAACCCACCAAAGCTGGAAGATTAATTTGCATACACAGGCGTGGAGTGGCCGGGTGGGGTGGAACACCTGCTATGAGGGGGAGGGCAGGGGGCGGAGGGAGCTACAGGAACAGTGCTCCATCTGGGAGCAAGGACTTGCAGGCTCCCGGGTGGCAGGGAGTGTAGCCAGGGGAAGGAAGGCCTATTCTTGCATGAATATTCGTGCAACAGGCCTCTAGTATTAATAATAATTCAAAATGTGAATGGATTAAACCAAAAGGCAGTGATGGTCAGACTGGACAGAAACAATGTCTAACTATATATTCTCTATAGGAAGCACACTTTAGATTTAAAAATATAAATAAGTTGAAGTAAAAAGATTTAAAAAGTTGTACCATGCAAGTTATTACTTTATGAGAACTGGAGTAGCTATAGTAATATCAGACAAAGTAGACTTTAAAATAAGCATGTTAGTAAAGATAATAAGAAACATTTTTTTTTTAATAATCCTCACTCAAGAATATTTTTCCCATTGATTTTGAGTGTGATTTTTGGAGAGATAGAGAGATGACAGATGATAGATAGATGATAGATAGATAGATAGATAGATAGATAGATAGATAGATAGATAGATAGAAAGAGACATTGATGAGAGAGACACATCGATTGGTTGCCTCCTGCATGCTCCTAATCAGTGCTAGGGATTGAACCTGCAACCCAGGTATGTATCCTTGACTGGGAATCAAACCTGAGACCCTTCTGTGTGAGGGCTGACACTCTAACCATTTAGCCACACCAGCCAGGGCATAATAAATTTTTTTAAAATTAATTTCAGAGAGGAAGGGAGAGGAAGAGAGAAAGATAGAAACATCAATGATGAGAGAGAATTATTGACTGGCTGCCTCCTGCACAGCCCCTACTGGGGATCAAGCCTGCAACCTGCACATGTGCCCTTGACTGGAATTAAACTAGGGATCCTTCAGTCTGCAGGCCAGAGTTCTAACCACTGAGAACTGGCTAGAGGAAGAAATTCTTTATAATGATCACAGAGTCAATCCATTCAGCAGCAAAGACCAGTCTTAATAAATTTAAGAGGACTGAAATAATAGAATAAAGGTTTTGACTGCAAAATAATTAATAAAGAAATCAACAGAAGGCTATTACAAATACTCAAACATTTGAAAATTAAGGAACAAATTACTACATAATCCATGAAGAAATCTAAAGGTGACTTAAAAAAATTTTAAATTAATGTATCATATCATGATCTATTGTCAACAAAAAGATACAAGGCAGCCCAGCTGGTGTGGCTCAGTGGTTGAACATCGACCTATGAACCAGGAGATCAAGGTTTGATTCTATGTCGGGGCATATGCCCAGGTTGTGGGGCTCGATCCCCAGTGTGGGGCATGTAGGAGGCAGACACACACATATATAAAGATACAAGGCATGCTAAAAGAAAAGAAAAAACACAGTCTAAACAGACAAAGCAAGCATTAAAGTGAGACTCAGACCTACCACAGATTTTGGAATTATCAGATAGGAAATTTATTAATCATATTAACCATATGATTAAAATGTTAAGAATTCTAATGGGAAAAAAAGTTAATAACATGCAAGAACAGATGACTAATATAAGCAAAGAGATAGAAATGCTAAGAAATAACAAAAAAATGCTAGAAAACAAAAGCACTATAAGATAAATAAAGATTGTCTTTGATGGGCTCATTAATAGACCAGTCTCCCCACAGCTGTAGAAAGAATAAATGAACTTGAGCGTATGCCAATAGAAAATTCCCAGATTAAAAGGAAAGTAGAAAAATATAATTACAAAGGTTTAATATACATGTAATTGGAATATCAGAGGAGAAGAAAGAGAGAAAGGAGCAGAAGAAGTAACTGAAATAATAAGACTCAAATTTTCCAAGAATAATGATATATGAAACTGTAGATCCAGGAAATTTAAAGAACACCAATTAGGATAAATATAATAAAGACCTAAATACAGCTGGGTCCATCATAATCACACTGCAGAAAACTAAGACAAGGAGAAAACATGAAAAGAAGTAGAAAAAAAAAATAGAACCTTTTCTATAAAGAAAAAGAATAAGAATTACATTGGCCTTCTCATCAGAAATCATATAAGAAGAAAGTTGAGTAAAGATTTTAAGGTGTTGAAGAAAATCTAGAATTCTGTATAAAATGAAATTATCCTTCAAATATGCAGGCCAAATAGATACTTTATCAGACAAACAAAAACTGAGGGAATACATTGCCAAAAAAATCTGTCTTGTAAGAAATGTTAAAAGAAGTTATTCTGGGAGAAAACACACAACACAATAGAAGTCAGAAGCTTACATCTATATAAAGAAAGTATCAAATGAGGAATTAATGAAGGTAAAATAAGATAATAAATCTTGTGAAGGGTTTTTCCAAGATAACAATGGTAAAAATGCATTGGGTGATTATAGTATACTAGAGGCCTGGTGCACAAAATTCGTGCATGGGGCGGAGGGTCCCCTCAGCCCAGCCTGCACCCTCTCCGATCCTGGACCCCTCGGGGGATATCCAACTGCCGGTTTAGGCCTGATCCCGGGGATCGGGCCTAAACCGGCAGTTGGACATCCCTCTCACAATCCTGGACCACTGTCTCCTAATCACTCACCTGCCTGCCTGCCTGGTCACCCCTCACTGCCTCTGCGTGCTGGCCTGATCTTCCCTAACTGCCCCCGCTGCTGGCCAGGTCGCCCCCAACTGCCCCCTCCCTGCCGACCTGGTTGCCCCTAACTGCCCCCCCACCAGCCTGGTCGCCTCTTACTGCTCCCCACTGACAGCCTGGTCAACCCCAACTGCCCCTCTCAGCCAGCCTGGTAGCCCCTAACTGCCCCCCCTCCGCTGGCCTGGTTGCTCCCAACTGCTCCCCCTGCTGGCCTGGTCACCCCCAACTGCCCTCCTGCCAGCCTGGTCACCCCTCACGGCCCCTCTGCCAGCCTGGTCACCCCACGCAGGCTGCTGTTCAGTTGTTTGGTTGTCCCTCACTAACCCCCCTGCTGGCCTGGTTGTAGGCAGCCATCTTATGAGGGTGTGATGGTCAATTTGCATATTACCTCTTTATTATATAGGATGATTAAGAGAAATGAATGACAGGAAGGTTTAAAAGATGAAGGGGGAAAATTGGGAATATAATGTGCATTACCCATGATATGGTATCGTGTTATTTGAAACTTAGATTAGTTGTAAATTTGTACTGCAACCTTTAGAAAGCCACCAAATTTTTTTCAAAAGAACTGTAATTGATATTATAAGAAAGAAGAGATGATGGAGTAATTAAAACAAAAGAAGACAAAAAAAGTGGAAGATAAAAAGAACAAGCACAACAATATATGTGACAATTATACAAAGTAGATATTTATCCAAATACATCAATAACCACTTTAAATGTTAACAGTCTAAATAAAAAAGTCAAACATTATCAGAGTGTATAAAAAACAAAACCCAACTATGTTGCCTTAAGAAATATAATTTAAATATAGACATATAGTGTCTATAATTGAATGCCTAAGAAAGATCTTAAATTAATAATCTAACTTTCTAACTCAGGAAACTTGAAAGAGAAGAGCAAGTTAAGTCTAAAGTGAACAAAAAAATAAATGATAATAATTAGAGCAGATATCAATAAAATGGAAAATAGGAAATCAATAGAGAAAATCAATGAAACCAAGAGCAGGGTCTAAGAAAAAGAAATAAAACTGGCATATTGCTAGTCATACTAACCCAATAAAAATGAAAGCACAAATTACTAATATCAGAAATAAAATGTTTGATCATTACTGATTCCATGGACATTAAAATAATAATAAAGAAACATTATGAACAATTTTATACCCCTATATTTGATAATTTAGATAGAATGGACCAATTCCTTGAAAGAAACAAACTACAAAAATTTGTAGGAGAATTTGATAATTATAATGTTCTATAACTATTTTAAAAAGTGAATTAAATATCAATAATCTTGCCAAAAAAAGAATTATCAGGCTCAAATGGGTTCACTGGTGAACTATACCAAACATTTAAGGAAGAAATGACACCAATCTCTACAAGGTCTTCCAGAAAATGCAAAATAGAGGAATACATTCTAACTCATTTTATGGAAACAGCATTACCTTCATAATAATACCAAATGAAGACATTATAAGAAAGGGAAACTATAGGTCAAATATCTCTTAGGAATATAGATGCAAAAATCCTCAACACAATACTAACAAATAAAATAAAAAAACTGTATAAAATTATATCCCATAAATGAGGGAATTATTTTTTACATGTAAAACTGGTTCAACATTTGAAAAAAAATCCCTCATTTATGGGATATAATTTTATTTACCAAATTTCCCTCATTTATGGGATATAATTTTATTTACCAAATATAATTATATTAACCAAATTTCATACATGTAAAGCTGGTTCAACATTTGAAAATTGGTTAATATAATTCACCATGTCAAAAGGCTAAGAATAAAAAATCACATGATCACATCGCTTGATAAAGAAATAGCATGGGACAAAATCAAACATCCATTTATAATAAACATACTCAGCAAATTAGGATGGAGGGGAACTTCAACTTGATTAAGAACATTTACAAAAAACCTACAGCAAACATCATACTTAATTGTGAGAAACTGAATGCTTTTTTCCTAAAATCAGGAAGAAGTCAAAATACATATAGGATTTATATGCAGAAATTACAAAACTCTGATGAAAGAAATAAAAGAAGATTAAAAATGAATAAATATTCCATGTTAGTGATTTAAAAGGCTTGATGTTGTCAAGATGTCATTTCTTCCCACCTTGATCTATGGATTCAATGCAGTCTCAATCAAAATCACAGCACGCTATTCTTTTTGGATATTGAAAAACTAAATCTAAAGTTTATATGGAAAGGAAAAAAACTCAGCCACCAGAATATTTAAGAAGAATAGCCCGACCGGCGTGGCTCAGTGGATGAGCATCGACCTATGAATCAGGAGGCCATGGTTCCATTCCTAGTCAGGGCACATGCCCAGGTTGCGGGCTCAATCCCCAGTGGGGGGTGTGCAGGAGGCAGCTGATCAATGATTCTCTCTCATCATTGATGTTTCTATCTCCCTCTTCCTTCCTCTCTGAAATCAATAAAAATATATTTTTAAAAAAAAAAGAAAATGGGGGGCATCTCTTTACTTGCCCCTAACTGCCCCCCCCCCCAAGCCTGGTCGCCTCTTACTGCTATAAGTCTTACTATAAAGCTATGATGAACAAGACAGCATAAAAGGAACAGACATAGATGAATGGAACAAAATAGAGATCCCATAATAGATCCCCATAAAAATATGGATCTATCCTGGGAGTAAAGGAAATCCAAAAGAGAAAGGATAGTCTTTTTAATAAATGGTGCTAGAACAATTGGACATCTATGAAATCAGGAGGTAGTGCCTGTTTAAGCTGAACACTTTTTCTGCCTAAACATCTCTTGGGTTTCCAGGACTTAGAAATAAGAAAACTTGGATAATTCACTATGGGGACCTTCCTGACACTCTCCAGAATGGAATGTTCCTGTTTTCTTCTCTAAGAGTTGAAGTATTGATTTGGAGGTATGGGCAGATGCTCACTATTTGACTATGCTCTCAGGCTGAATTGGATCTGGAGAGATATGTATGAGACCTGTTGAACTGCTGGAAGCAGGGAATCAAAGTTACCCTTTCTCAGGAGTAAAGATCAAGAGGGGTCCCTACTCATTAACTTAACAGAGACCTGGATGCTAGTTTAGGAAAGTTAGAAAACACACACACAAAGTACAACTCTCTAATCTTTACATCTATGTCACTCTCATCTGTTCTAACTCACATTGAGCTATCAAATTCTGTGGCAAGCTATAAACTTGTTGAGTCATTAGCCTGCCTGGTTAATGGAGGAAAACTAAATTCCTGTTCCTGCATAATGACACTTATTCACTGTAGACATTTGCATCACTGGGAAATGATAAAACCTCATCTTTCATAATGAAGTTCTGGGCTGACAAAGAGGAAAATATAGTGTTGTGGGACAACTATGAATATAAAACAAGCTTAATAAAGAAATAGTGACAAATTATATTATGCAAAACTTAATGCCATAAAAAATGTTACTAACTCTTTGGAAATGTCATAAATAACCTAAATAGTTTTTGACTGTCAAGGCCTTGAAAAATATATTCTTTTAAAAATGAGGTGCAGAAGAATTGTCAATTTAATTGCCATCGTATTTTGACAAGCTTGGAGATTCCTGAATTCAGTTTATTTGCTAAATTTAGATACTTGCTCAAGTTAAAATGAGGGAGGAGCATAATTAACCAGTTCTGCCATCTTATTGTTGACCTGGCAAGAAAGCTGTCAGCACTCTTAAGCTACAGGATTGCTGTTTTGGTCTCAGATCAATATTAGGGTGATATTGTAATCAGTTTAGACAAGTGCATCTTTACAAAGCAGGCTGTCTTAGATTTTGCACTTAAACACTGAGGAAAGACAATTGTCAAATTTATAATATTATTAATTCTTAAGTTTTAGCTTCTGAAAAAGCTGTAGCCAGCCCTTAATCAACTTGACTAAGACCCTGGTCGAGAACTGAAAGATTTACATGCTTGAAGAGAATTTTTTTTTTCTCATCAAGTATTTGCCATAAAATTATCTCCTCTTATCACTACCTGATACCTTACAAGTTTCTTTATTCTGATTTTACCAGGAAAGAACGTTCTTTCTCAGCCACACAGCCATCGGGTTGCTTTTATTTTTTGCTTTTGTCGTTTTAAAGTCTATGTTTTGAAGACTCTTACCTGAGGCCTAGAGGAGCAGCTAAAAAGGAGAGCATGACTTCACATCTATGATATTTTAAAAAGCATTTTTGTTTTGTTACTGGTTCATCAAGAAACACAATATCCTCTAGCCTAGCTCTGAGTCCTGCACAGACTCCTGCTTGGATCCTCCAAGGTTGGAACACCCAACCCCCACCAAAGCAAGAGCTACCACTAATCCTGTCTTTTCACACTGGTCATAATATAGAAAATAGAACAAAGAAGAAAGGAATCATCATTCAGTTCATGGCACAATGCCTTACTTCTACTACATCTCTATCTTAGTGTATTTTTTAATTAAAAATTTGACTTATATAGGAGCTGTTTATTTCAAGGGTATGGTTGTGGGTTGAGCACTGAACACTAGTCTTCCAAAACAGAGATTCCACTGCTCAATCAATCACTGCTTCCCTCCCACCAAGCCTCTTAACAATGCCTTCCATGTAGTTCTCACCAATCCAAAGGGCTTGGCCTGTTAAGATGAGACCAATTTGTCATTTGGCCCTAGAGGGTAGATTGTGATCCCAAGTCTTGTATAATCTTTAATTCCCTGTGAAACCCTGATTTGATATTTTTGAATTTTTTAAAAAGTTGGCTTCACTCATATATGGAATTTAATGAACAAACTAAATTACCAAGCAAAATAGAGACAGACTCATAGAGTGCAGGCAGACAACTCAGATGGGGGAGTTGGGGGGGGGGGGGGGCGTGGAGGGATTGAGCAAAAAAGAAAAAGAAGAGAAAGAGAACTCATGGACATGGAAAACAGTGTGGTAATTTCAGGGTGGAGTGGGGAGGTGGAAGAGGGAATAAAGGAGATAAATGCTGGTGGAAATAAATTAAATGTAATTTTTAAAAAAGTTGATACATGTTTCCCAAAGAATAATTTAAATTCTCTTACTGAAATTTTCTCACTTATTTTTGGTGCTCCTAAAAATATTTCTAGAATTATTTATTTTATTTCCAAATAATGTTTCTGGACCATTGTCATTGACAACTGAGTCTTCATGCTGTTATCCTCAACAAACTCAGAAATGATTCTGGTTCAACTTATTAAAAATGATTGAAACATAAAGATTTCTTAATTCTGTGTTTATTAATTCAGCAATTTCTCCAATGTGAAGAATTAAAATTAAAACTTACGTTTTGAAAAAAAAAAACAGTTAAAAAATAAAGAGAAAAGCCACAAAATGAGGGAAATACCTGTAAAACACTATATGCTAAAAGACTTGCATCCAAATATACAAAGTACTCTTAAAACTCAAAAATAAGGGGAAAATCCTATTTTAAAAATGTGCAAAATATCAACAGACACCTCACACCTCACAAAAAATATACACAGAGCAAATAAACCTATGAAAAGATCCTAATACATATCCATTAGAATGGCCAAAATCCAAAACACTCACAATACCTACGCATGTGGATTAGCAAGAACTCTCATTTATTGCTGACAGGAATGCAAAATGATACAGCTATTTTTGCAGGACAGTTTGACAGTCTTTTACAAAACACAGTCTTAAGATACAATGCATTAATCACACTTCTAGGTATTTACCCAACTGTGTTGAAAATCTGTGTCCATACAAAAATCTGCACACAGATGTTTATAGTAGCTTTACTCATAATTTCCAGCATGTGGAATCAACCAATATGTTTTTAGTCGGTAGATGGATACATCCATACAATGGAATACTATTCAGCCCTAAAAAGAAATGAACTATCAAGCCATGAAAAGACATGGAAGAATCTTAAATATATATTATTAATTGAAAGAAGCCAAATTGAAAAGACTACATATCATATGATTTTTAACTAAATAATATTCTAAAAAAGGTAAAACTACAGAGAGAGTAAAATGGTTAGTGGTTGCCAGATGTCACGGGGGAAGAAGGGAAGGATAAGTAGAATTCAGGGTGGTGGGGGGACCAGCGGGGTTTAAGGCAGTGAAACTATTCTGTATGGTACTGTAATGATAGATACATGGCATTATTCATTTGTCAAAACCCATAGAACTATACAAAACATATATAATATGTTTATTTCATAATAACATCAATATTTATTTATCAATTGTAACCAATGTACCATATTAATGCAAGATGTTAATAATAGTGGATACTGTGTGTAGGTGGGTGGGGAGAGGGGATATACTGGGAGTCTCTATACTTTCTACTCAATGTTTCTGTAAACATAAAATTGCTCTAAAAAATAAAGTCTTTTAAAACAAAACCCAAAACAATTGATACATTAACTTTTCTTGATGATATGGTCCTTATTTCAGCTATTTCTCCTCCAATGTGCTCTCTTTTACTTTTATTCATTTAGTCCACTTGACTTATTTTTAAGCTGTAAATTTATTTATATGCACAAAACCATATAGTTTAGTGTTGCTAAATACTTTTTATATATTATTATTCTAGGGTCTAAGAACTTTAATTCTAATTACTTATAGTTGTACATACATAGAACACAACTGTGACAATATGACTTAGATACATAAAATATTTATAAAACTTATGCAATCACAAATATCAAGCAACTGTAGTTGACTTCACCCGTTAGCTCCTTATCAGGTTGAGAATCATTCTTACTGATTGATATAAGTGATATGCAATCATATGTGATTGATTGGAAATCATTTAGCATGGAATGGCATGCTGAGTAACTGCCATCCCATTGAAAGGAGAGTGTTAGATGAACTGATGGCAAAGGTTAGCTCTGCTTCTCATACACAAAGTTTGACCCTCAAGGAACTCAAGAAAATTTTAATTTAACAAGCTATATGGAATCAGTGGCATAATTATTGCTTGCTGGATAATAATTGCTAACATTTGACTACATACAACATTTCAGGCACTGACAGAAGACTTGGCATGTATAAACCATTTAAACTTCACAATAGTCCTATGAGGTAGGACCTCTTACTAGTATTATTCCCATTTTACAGATGACAAAACTAAGTCATTCAGGGGTAAGTAACTTGCCAGGCTTTCAGACCCATTGAAGGGCAGACTGACTCTGTCGTGCATGCTTTTTTCCAGGCTCCTCTCAGTAAGAAAAGGTATGGATGCAAATGGTGAAACCGTAATTTAAAAAATACACCATCCAGGCTGTCTTTTTTCACTTTGCACATCTAATATTCAAAGCATTCCTCAAAACCTCCTTTACTGACACGGCTTTGATCTTATGTCTACAGAGACAGTGCAGATGGCACTGTTAGCTACTGCCCGACACGCACAGGCTTTGAGCGCCACAGCGTAGCATACTTTGTCCTAAACTTGCTGGGTGACCCAACGTCCTTGGTTTGCACTTGGTACTTGGTTTACACTGTCTCTATTTGCCTCTGGGAACAGGCCCAGCCTGAGAGGAGCTACTTACATTACTGTGCTCCTGGGAGGAAAACAAGATAGGCAGTTATTACTAAGAAAAACCAGCAAGATTGTCGAGTGGATAGACAAACCCATGGGAACCCTAAATACAACACACACACACACACACACACACACACACACACACACACACACCACCAAAAACACGCTACTTACTTATTTGTCAAAGCTATGGTTTTTGGTTAATACTTTAAAAAATAATTCACACTGGGCTTTAGTTTTCCAAGTGTATTCTCGGCAAACTGCTACAGCTTCTAAACTTTTTACAGATTGCTAGTTATATATCAAACAAACATATCTGGCAGATACCTTTTATAAGACTGAAGAGATTGATATCCTTTTTCATGAAAAACTGAAAGAAACTGAAAAACAACTGGGAACAAATACTACAACTTTTTTATTGTATAAAGTTCGCAGAATTCTAAATGTAATCTTCTCACCACTCTTGCGGCATACAAAACGTGCATTGAAATGTGAGGGAGGTGGCTGTTATAAAAAAAGGATTAAGGAGCCTATGAAATCAATGAGCAGTACAGTCTTTGTGCAATTATTTTCACTCTCTTTTCTTAAAATGTGTAATGAGGTAAAGTTATACATATCAACGGCAATTTACTTGAATTGAATTATACGAATTTTAAATGGCAAGAGAGATGCCAAACTGTAAAGATGCAAAGCTATTTTACAGATGATGGCCATTACCATAAATTTTAAAACTTATGATCACATACTCTTAAGAATGAATTTGAAACTAAAGACGAAAGAGATTTTTCTTCTCTTTAGTGGGTAACGGGATGAGTAGATTTTGAATATTAAAGAAGAGAGGTGTTCAGAATGTTAAGTGAGAGCAAAGTGAGATTATAGCAAGTTGGTGTGCAGAGAATAGACTCCCTAATCCATCTACCACCAAAGATCCATTTTAGACTTGACAATAGTTTTTATTAAATTAATCATCCTTTGTGCTCCTCATATAAGAGACTGTATTATTATACCTATTATAATGTACACTCATAGGGAATTCTATATGAAATTATCCATGGAGAAACTGAAATGTTGCTTTGGGAATGTTAACCTATAGAAAGGAGAAGCTGATTATTTGGTTTCCAAATTGATGTTTGTAACAATAAGGGAAGATTTATTTTATTGTACATTCAGAAACATATTAGGATTCTAAAAAACTTTGGAGTTTGACCCACATAGCTCTTTAGTTGTAAAAATGAATTCACTACGGGTGGTAAACTTTAGACAGATTTTGAGTGGTATAATCCTGAGGACAAATTGGAAAAAAGGAAAGACAGGAAGATAGAAGCTGCCAAAAAATAAGTAAAACTATTCCCCAAATATAATAATATTATTTGCTGTTAATAGAATTTTATAAATATACTGTACAACCAATTTCTAGAAGCGTGCCATAGCTAATAAAGTTGTATGTAATTAAATATATATAAATTGTCAGTAGGCTCATAAACAAGCTTAATAAAAGTAGGTGTAAACATGTGAATGCATGGACTACACTTAGGAAAATGTTGAACACAGTGATCAGCTTACATATGTTAAAACTTTATCATATTGGTACAATATATTCTAATTACTCCAACATGCTTTCCAACTGAATAGTATTATCTATTTTACTCATGCATAACTGAAAACTGGGAAACCTGTGACTTGGCCCAATTCAGATGGCCAGTGCTTGAAATTTTCCTGGTTGACTGAATTCTAGTCAAAATTTAGTCCTAGCAGCTGCCCGTTCCCTCTCCCTTGGGGCACAGAAGTAGTGTGAACATTTCTGAGCCATCACTGAGTCTACCACAGCTCACTCACTGCAGGTCTAAGTTCTCTATGATGGCCAACATTTCGGCCCAACAGATGTCAGTTCCTGCCTTTTGCAACTTCAATTTTCAGGCCTTTCACATGGTTTGTCATAATATTTGAATTTGCTGCCATTTACCATTTGAATGCTGACAACGCCTTAGTTCAAAGCATATGGCAGTGCAGCTCCCGCTAGTGGAATGGCCATCCAAATGGAAATGTCAAGAGAAAGCAGAGCTCGCCTTCGTGGATATGTTTTGCGTTTCTGCTCTTAGTTTCACTAGTTCCAGGTTTGAACTACTTCTCAAGTCTCCCTCAGGAGGAACAATACAGAGTCAGTTTTATGGTCTCCCCAGCACTCATGTCCAAGAAACAGTGAAACATGTTCAATCATTAATTCCAATATCATACAATGTAAATATCGGGTGAAATGGTAGAAGGAAGCAAGCTGTTTTGCTAGACAAGCATGGATGAACTAAATAAATCACTTCTCTCTCTTGTTGGCTTCCTTCTTTTGAAGCTTAATGAAATCATTAATAACATACTGTATCCTGGACTGTGTAGAATTACTTTTACTACTTAAAAAGCTGAAGGAATCAGATCCTACGTTTTCACCTGTTTTGACAGTGTAAGGTTTTCTACAGGATTCTCAGGGAAATCCTCAAGTACAAATACCCACCCTGTATGACATGATGTCGTATGAAATAATGTACTGAGTAAAACAAATCTACGGCTGCGGACAATATTCTCAGTCTGTCTCGTGTAGAAAACGTTCATAAAATCAGAAAAAAGGAAGCACTGGAGATTTTTGCTGTGGTTTCAGAGCCCCTGGCAATTTGGCATACCGGAGTTGACTGTCACTTTCACTTTTTTCCCTTCCCAAAAGTAATCTCACTGGGGTCTGTTGTGACATGTGCAATATCACCTTAATCTCTCCATCACCACTTCTAGCATGAAAACTTTGCTCTTCAAAGAGAAATAACTACTTTGTTATTGGAAACAAAATTACATTAGCTCAGAAAACTGGGCCTCGTGAGCCTGCCTTGGTTTATCAACTTTAAAAATCAGGTATCAGTCATTCTGATTTGAAATAAGGTTGTTTTGGTAGAGAAAGAAGATTTTAAGACATGACAGAGAAAAATGTGGTATTTGTTAATATTCTCATATTGTAGAATAAGTTCTACTAAGAAATAGAAAACATCATTGCTTCATGCTATTTTAACAAAACGTTATAAATTATCTGATGTGTTGAAATGCAGCTATTGTCCTTAGAGTAGATTGGAAGACACGCATGAACTAGGTGACTGAGAAAATATGACCAGAGGGATTGTGTTGTATCCTTTCCCATGTTCTCATGTCTCCATATCATGCCAATTATATAATTGATTCTTATTAAATCTTTACTCAATGATGGAAAATATTACACTTCTCACCCCTAGATCTTTGTAGGTGCTGATTCCTCTCTTTGGGAACATCATTCCTGATTTTTCAGAGCTTTCATATAGTTTCTATATAACCTTTAGAATGGCTCATCCAAATTCTTCCCTAAGTCCAATTTCTGTGATACATTCTCTCTATGTTACCTTTAGAATGTACCAGTCTATATTACTGCACTAAATGGACAATAACATTGGTTTTTGTCTTGGTGTTTCCTAGTCTGCCGTGAGGTCCTAGAGAGCACAGATGTCATTTGACTAGTGAGTGCCCAGTGCATATAATGCATTGAGAGGACCTAGTGTCTCTTCATTAATTCCAGGACCATCAGGATTCATTTAAGGCTCCATATTGGACCATAAACCGCACAGTGTACTGGAGAATCATTTGAGGTTGTAGCTATTTGTGATGATGTGTAACATGTGAAGAAATGGAAAATTTTCTCTGGATAAGAACGTTCTACTCTCAAACAGGACATTTCTATATTCGGTGGCCTGCTTCCTTTGGGTAGGAAGGAAAAACTGCTCATAGCTTGACATGTGGCAATAACACTAGTCACCGGGGATTTCTGAGTAAGTGGATTCTACAGAGACTAAATAGCACAGCTAATGATCTGAAAACAGGCAGCTGCCTCTCAGAAGCCCAGAATGACTGCCTTTTATCTGCGCTTCTCTGTGGTATGAAAAAACTCTCAAAAACTTCTAACTCCTCACCCCCCAAATTTGTCAAAATCAATTGTTTTGAAGGTAAAAAAAGAAACTGTAAAAGTTCTCCACATTCCAATTGAAAATCTATGCCACATGACATAACTTATTAATGTATCATATTAACACTTCATAATATATTCATGTTTGCAAGTAGGATGTTTAATCATATGAATTCCTGTCTATGCAAGCTCTGTTTATAATGAGACTAAAATGAGAACTGAAATTGCAAACAATGAGCTCATGCAATACTATTAATATAACCATTTTGATTATTACATTATTTATTATTTATGGCCCTTTAGCCTGTTGAACAATCAAATGTAGTCTTACGTTGAAACTGGAAAACTTCAGTTAATATTCTAATCTCTTCATTCCCCAAGATTAAAGCTCCCAAAAATTAAGGTCTATTTTGATAATTTATTAAAGGAAAATAGTGAGTCTGTGTCAGCCTTGAGGAAAGAAACTAAAATTATTTTCTCAATGCCCTACCCTCAATCATGCCTACTCCTTATTTTTAATTTTGCTTTCAAGGCCAGGTTCAGGTTTTATAGGACTTTCAGTTTATACAATTTTGGGATCCTTCTTTAGAGAACAGATTGCTGTATTAGTTTTTTTGTTTGTTTCTTTGTGTTTTTTTTTTTTTTTGGGGGGGGGGGGGTTGTTAAAACAAAATACCACAGAGTGCATGTCTTAAAAGACGGAAAATTATTTTCTCACAGTTTTGAGGCTGGAAGTCCAAGATCAAGGTGCTATCAGAGTTGATTTCTGCTTAGATGTTTCTTCTTGGTTTTTAAACACCGCCTTCTCCCTCTTGTTTCTCTTCCTCTTTCTTCAAGGACACCAGACCTACTGGATTAGGGGTCCACCCTTAGGAATTCATTTACCCTTAATTACCCCCTTAAAGGCTTTGTCTGCACATAGCTTTGCTTTGGAATTTGGGGCTTTCACCTACAAATTTTAGGTGAACATAATTTCATTCATAATACAAACGTACAGACCCAAGTAAATATTGAAATGAATATTTATTTAAAATGAGAAAATAAATCACAACAAGTTTTACAGGAGGCTTGGAGATCCAACACCGTTATTCTGAAATGTTGTTAGGCAGTTTAGCAGAAACGCTATTTAGAAATGCCGCCTGAATGCAATATCTTCACCTAGAAACGACAATTCCCAGCAACCAGAGGGCTCACTGCAAATCGGAGCCCTGAAGTTTAAACTTGGTTAGCTTCTGGGTAAATCCAGTTCTGCCTTTTGGAGATGAACTAATCTCTAAGTGCAATCTAGGGGTAAGGAGAGAAAGAAACAGGGAAGAACTAGGTATTGCAGTAATGTTGCATAGAAAATAGTCTTTTTGTCTCTTTTGACAGAAAGTATCAACAATGGTTTTTTTAATTATTACATGTTTCAGGTTTTATATAATTTATGTGCATAAGAGGTACATTTATTTATGGGTAAAGATACCTTTTTTGAAAGTAAATATCTATTAATCAAAATAATTTGACTGAACATATTCAATTTAATGCTTATTTGGCCTCTGACATGGACTTAAGTCTATTTTCTTCTGGCTTGGATCAAAACTGAAAAAAAAGCTTTCATTAAAAAGTGTTGGAAGTTTTCAAGAAACTTGATGCCACTAGTTTTATCTGTCATGATTTTTAGAGGGCAATTCCACTTCATTTCTGAAGTAGCTTTGTTATAAATAATCTAATAAATTCAGGAATTTCTTACTTTAAGTATTTTTCTCAGGTAGATTAGTTAATATTTTCTCTACATTCTTCAGATTTAAAATTCTAGATAGAAACTTTTTATTTCTCTAAGACTCAGAATGTATTCATCTTTAAGTCAAGATAAAGCATGGAGAGAGAGAAAGAATGTCTGAATTTATTTTGGTAATAATTTTGCAAATTTTGAAAGAAAAAAGATGCCAGCCACTAATGGCATATACTGAGCTTGTGTTTAGTTAAAAAAGTCACATCACATTTATAAGCTAAAAAGTCTAAATCAGCATGGTTTAGAAGGTCCTGTGCCAAAAATAAAAATTTAAAGAGTACTATACCCTGTTTGCTTAGGAACATGTTCTCTAAGTTTTCATTTTAGGAAGGAATCTCACAATATTTTCCCGGCCAGAGTGCACAGTTCATCATAAAGGGCTTTTTATTACAACTGAGTGTCCTACATTTACAGCCAGTAGCAGTTGCCTCTACCTGAAAAGAAATTACTGAGGAGTTTTGAAAATGAGTCTTATATACAATTAATGGATCATACACACTCCCCATTCATATCTAAAAGTAATCAGCAGTCAATCAAAAGAAATCTGACAAAACAAATTAATGTGGATCAGTCAAAGTAATAATAGTGAAGGTCCAAAGTTATATTTACCATACTTACTACAATGACACTTATGTTTACTGACTTTCCTGGTTTACTAGGATGTGGAAAACTAGTTAGAAGTTGAGATTCTCAGTCCTTTTGGAATCCTGGGATGCCAGGTAAAGAGTTTGAGTACTTCAAAGTCACCATGCTGTGAAGAAATCTATGCCAAATAGCCACTGAAAAAGTATTGCCGTTGACAGCCTTAACTATGGTCCCAGTTAAACACAGCACCAATCGTATGCTATGTGAGTGAAGACACCCAGCATATTTTTCACATCCAGCTGTCAACATACCACTAGCATTTAGGCTTCCAAACTAGATCTTTTCACATCATGGAAAAAGGACAGACCATCCTCGCTGTGTGTTGTTTGAATTCCTCACCTACAATGTCCCTGAGCATATTCTAAATTGGCTATTTTAAGCCACTAATTTTTGGAGCCACTAATTTGTTATAGCTCAATAGTAACTGGAACAAACACTTATTAGTCCTTTTCCTGAGAGTGGAAATGAGCCTGACACTCTCATGATTGTGCCACTCACAAGATTATCTATGCAAAATAGCCACCTGTCTAGTTGACTCCCAAATATTAACCTTTTTAGGGATTTCTTACATTGGAAATTTCTAAAGTAAATGCATTCATTCATATTGGAACATAATAAGCCAGATAATTTTCCCAGTGATTATAAAATGAGTATAACATGTCCACTTTAGCACTTCAGGTTTTAACCTAATAATTTATTATTTAGCTGTTTCCATGATATGCTTTAACTTATTTTCTGAAGATTCTTTTCCTGTGATCTATGGATGAAAGTGAAAAGAGCAACACAGTATGCCTTTTCATATGAATAAGCACTGATGATCCTTTGATGACCATCAATAACTATTATCTAATGAACAACTCCAAATGTCAGGCTCACAGTCCCAGCAAAATCCTCAGATCAAAGAGAGTCATTCCATGCTTCATGGCTGCATGCCAGTTGTTCAGCTGAGTGATTTCCTAGCTACCTAGGGATAGGCCAGATTTTTGATGCATCAAGCAAGAATTTGAAAACATTTCCTTTAGTCTTGCTGCTTGGGGTTAGCTCCATTTCTTGTTCATGTGCAGCAGATATTGAGGGCTGTCCAAGTGTAATTCATGTTTAAAAGAGCTGCATTGTAGTAAACATCTTGTCAGTGTTGGAAGCCTAGCTATTAGTCTAAGTCCTTTTACTTATTCCCTAGAACAGTATAAAGGTAACTATGAGATCATGAGTAGGTCCAGGTCTGGAGTCACCTGGAGTGATCAGTTCCTCTAAATAGTACAGTACTACTTTTAAAAGCTTTACTTTAATCTAGAATTAGTTAGGGATTTTAAGAATATGAAAAGAGTGTTTTAGACTAATTATTTCCTCCCCCATCATTGCACTGACCCCTAGCAAAAAGGTTAAAGACCCAGAATTTCAGCCCAGTTGACTGATTTGTAAGATGAATATCATTTTTCTTGTATCTGGTTGTATTCTTTTAATTGGGTTGTAAAATTAATTCATCCTGTGAAATATTAAATTTTCAAATGGATTCTTAATGAACAAAATAGATGCTATAAACAGGTGAAAGTCATTATGATAGCTACTATCATCATAACATAAAGAAGTCAATAAAATTCAATAACTTCTGAATGTCTAGGAAGATCTGAGCATCAGAATTAGACTTAGAATGGAAAACATACATGTGGAAGTTCAATTAAAAATCAATCTATTGCCCTGGCCAGTGTGGCTCAGTTGGTTGAGTGTCGTCCAGCACATAAAAGGGTCACTGGTTCGATTTCCAGTCAGGACACATACCTGGGTTGCGGGTTCACTGGGTTGCGGGTTTCTCTCACACATAGACTTTTTTCTCTCTCTCCTTCTCCCTCTAAAAAAAATCAATAAGAATATATTTAAAACTCGATCAAAAAATCAATGTTAAAATTTTAGTGCAGTTGCTGTGTTTCTTAAACCTGAAGACCTGTGAACCACAGATAGGTGAAAGAGATAGTGGTCTGCCCATAAACACATTAGGAAAATCATCTTGGACTTTGGCACCAAAAGAAATATTCTTAATTAAACTGTAGGTGTGATCGGTGTGGAACGCTCTGTGTCCCCACTGGTTGATAGTGGAAGTAGCTTCTTGTGATGTCATGAGAAAGGGAATTTTTTCAGATGCACAAGAGAATGTGTGTTATTTATTTGTATGATATTAAACCCTGGGATTTCCAAGGTCCCCTCTCCCTTGGTCCCGCCATGGAAGAAGTCCTGTTGTGTCTTTAGCACAGCTAGCATTAAAGCCACTGCTCAGAGTCTTCGCTCCATGTTTGCACAATCCATTCCAGTAGTAAACTAGTTTAGCTTATATTCCCAGCTGCCATCCGTTGTATGTGCGGTCACATGGCTATGGAGGGAACACAGGCAAGTATAAGGAAGCAGGAGCAAAGTGAGAGGAACAAGAATGAGAATTTTTTTGTTTTGAGATTATGTAATCCCAAATTTTTGTGGGCTTGCAGTGGCTCTACCCCTTTGCCCCCTCAGCCAATCATCTTTGTTTCCAGGTTAGACTGACAGGCACTTTCCAGACTTCACCCCTACTTCAGTGCACATGTGCCCATCTCTCCTTTGTTTGACCCCTGTCCCAAGAGTTCTGCAGGAAATGGAATGGTGGTTCCCTGAGGAATGTGAAGGTGCAGCTTCCTGGTGAAGTTGTCCAAATGGCCAGGCTTATAATGCATGGCCTTCCCTTTGCTTCTTTCTATTAATATTAATAACTACTTAATTACAATAGCAAATAGGCATGAGTACATATATTTGATTCCTGTTATAAGAAAGTAATGCTTGAATCATAGCACCTTCTAAAAGTAAAAAAAAAAAAAATCACTGTACTTTTTTTCTGAAATCGAGAGCAAAATTCAGAAAATAGTGAATATGTTATCTTTACTTGGAGATTTTCAACAAAAGAAAATGACAAATATCTATCAGTATTTGGAAAAAAATTATTTGGTGATGTCCTGCATAGCAATTGGTAAATCAAATGGGATTTCATTCGGGGTCCCTATAAACTGTGTTTGACACCCAAAGCATATTGTCACTTTTCAGTTTACAAAAATTAGTTGGTATTTTTCACTGATTTGAGGGTGCATAAATTTATAATAATCTGACTTCCTGTGTTATATTTTACTTTTATGTCATGAAAGTTATAAAGAGGATTTATTATCTTTTATTATTAAAACTCCAACTCTGGTTCTGGCCATTGTATTTCCTAATTATGCTCAGAGGATGACTTCTTATCAAGGTAGTTTACTTATGAATACTGTTCTTTGTGTGGTGGACAAGTTAGATTGCTTTTGACATCAGCCAGCAGTAAATTAGCTTCCAATTTTACTGTGTTCCAGAAGATTGAAAGATGTACTTTGTCAACATCCTTGCATTCATATGAAAATAACTTCCTTTGGGTTTGATTTGCTTTTTAACTGAGGCATAGGACACTTTCTAGAGTTTTTAACCCTCTTACACTTGCAATTTCAGGTTGTGAAATTTTTTTAGCTTATTTAAACTGATACTGATAATGTTAACAATGAGTTATATTGGCTAGAAAGTCTGAACATGACCAAGTGGTCAAGAATTCCACAAAAGTAAATTCTAGGACATCAAGTGAAGTGATTTAAGTAAAGAGCAATATATTCCAAGTAAATACTAAAAATTAAGAGATAATGAGACAATATTGTGATAGAAATAAAAATAATAATTTTCTTATGGATACTATTAATCAGGGGAAATAATTTTGATTAAGTGTGATCTATGCTAACATATAACTCGCTAAATGCATGAATTTAAGTATTGTACTTTTCTGGCTATTTACACTTTTACAAAAGCCAAATTAAAATGTGCTTTTTGAGGTTTTGAACATACTGTGTCAGGCTTTAAAATAGAATTTGGAAATACATCAGATAGAATTAATATATTGATGAGGGGGGGAGGAGAGAGAGTTAAGATAGGGCAAATAAACAAAAATGTTATGTATGAATTTTATACGAAATATAAAGATGGGGCCCTAGTCAGTTTGGCTCAGTGGATAGAGCATTGGTCTGAAGACTGAAGGGTCCCAGGTTTGATTCCGGCCAAGGGCACATGCCTGGGTTGCGGGCTCGATCGCCAGCAGGGGGCGTGCAAGAGGCAGCCAATTAATGATTCTTATCATTGATGTTTCTGTCTCTCTCTCCCTCTCCCTTCCTCTCTGAAATCAATAAAGAAATATATTTTAAAAAATACAAAGATAGGTACAGTGCAACATACAACTAAATGAATAATGCATAGTCCCTTGCTATCTTATTATTTTACTCAAACAAATATGTGAAATAATCTCAGGTAAGACGATAAATTTTAGAGTATAAAACTATGATTCTAATAAGCTCTAAATTTATTACTCAATTGCTATTTACTTATGTATACTACATCCAGGTCAGTGAATTATTGTTTATTACATACATACTACATTCCCAGTACTATTAAGCAATTTTACCTGTTTTACCGCATTTTATGTTTACAACTATGTGAGGCCATTACTTAGTGGGTTATACATGTCAAATTTTTATAGTAATCATTATAGAAATATGATTGGCAGCCTCTATCTGTCCCTATCCCAGCCTCATCCAAATTTCATCATGTTTAGAAGAAATCTTTCAGAATTAAGGACAATCTAGTCCTTATTTTATTCAGTCTTTTGTCTCCCTTCTAAGATTATAGGAGTAATAATAATGTAGAATCATTGAATTCAAATGCAAACAGATCTGGAACATTTTCGTCTACTCTTGATCTCTAAATTTTAAAGGTTGAATTTACAATTTTCCAGATTTCATAAAAAATATTTTAGCAGCTACATTAGCAAAGTGACAGATTTTTGGTAAATATTGTTAAAATATTTGGTGGTTATTAAACATATCAGATTCCATTTACTATTTAACTGAAAAGATAATTATTTTAGTGTAAGCTTAACAATTACTACAGTTCATATTACTGCAGAAGTAGGGGGAAAAAGATATCAGGTAACTAGAAAGGAGCATAGAATCTGCTATAAATATCAAAGGTGAATTTGTCATAAATCACTATATTTAGAATATAAAATATCCTTGGTACATAAAGTATACATAAACTAGTACATTCTATATTACACACACACACTATAGCAGTACAGTACCAAACTAAGTTTAGAAAAGCTTGAAGCTTTTTCTTCCAATTATCAAGAACCAAATGTCTGTCTTTATTGCTTAAAACACTATCAGGAAAGAATAACATCTTAAGTACAGATTCAGTTTCATGATAATCACATGAAGAAACAGTATACATATAATCTCCATGACAGAGTGTGTTCTGGGAGATGATGAATATAGAAGTCTGAATTTATGTTACACATTGATTATGATATCATTTTATCCAATAAGCCAAGAAATTAACATTGCTATTTTTGAACAAAAGATAGAAGACATCCTGAAACATCCTGCAATTAAGAGTTCAATTTTTTTAGAGACTTGCCATACTCTGGGAAGACATTTGTGAATTTATGGACTATAATTATATGTGGACAACTCCAGTTAAGAAATTTGAAACCATTGTATAAACCCATGAATATTAAACAAAAAGTCGGATTGGATTTTCTGTCAGAGGAAAATTAAGTACTTTGCCAAAAAGGAGATGGGGTGTTTTCAACTGTCTATAAATATACTAGTTACCAAATACCAAACAGAACAAATGACTTGTTTAATATTGCTTAACGACAAAGAAATTTTATAAAATATCCACCAAAAATATCTGGTGTAATTATTTTGTTTATTAGATATCCAAAGCTTAACATCTAGTGCTTAGACATTCTCCAGAAACAAATACGAGTCAAACACTTGTTTTCTAACCATGTAAATAAACTAAGGCTTAAGTATGTATCAAAGGAGAACCTGAAAATGTAAAGCATCAAATCTAAGGAGATTGAATGGTTATTTATTTATTTATTTATTTATTTATTTATTTATTTATTTGAAGGAGGCAGAGGTAGAGTCTGGGGTGGAGAGAATGTGAGACTCTGATTTCACATTAGTGTTGCTTTTGGTATAGCCACTCAGAAATACTTTTGAGTGCATTCTAACAGAGTAAAAGGAGGAAGAGAAATAAATGGGGAAGTACAGCTACATGAAGCCTCAGAAATGAATATATATTCTGCATGGTGCTCACTTGTATCCAATAGTTACTATGCAAAATGACTGAATAAGAAGGAAAATACACTTATCTCTGATCCTTTTCTTCCCCTTAAGCTAGGCTTTAATGATATGCTTTCTCTTTCTATGTAACTAAATGAAATAGATGGATAAGGAAAATGCACACACGAAGGTTCTATAAAACTTATTTAAAAATAAGATGGATATAACTTAATTTAGTAGCAATATTGGATCTCTAATATGGCTTCATGCCTGACCAAGAATTATTACTTTGTTAAGAAAATTAGAGTTTTCTTAAGTAGTTTGTGTGTTGGGATCCAGTGCTTGGTGTAACTACTCTTTAAGCAGAAGATTCAAGAATCAACTTGACTTTCTATCTCATTAACTGCTGTTTCTAGCATAAAGTTTGGAGTACTAGGAGCTATATTTTCTCACTGAAAGATAATCAGGTCTATACAATTTTAGCAAAGCTGTTTTTTAGTGTCATACAATGGCCTTTGAAAAAAATTTTAAATGATCATTAGCAAAAATACTTAGGGAGATATTAAAATTAATTACCAATTTAAGAAAAACAAATGTTAATTACAGCAAATAGTTTTATGTTTAAGTAGCTTAACTAAAAATTTTTTTGGCTAATTTAAGACATATCTAAATATATTCCAAATATATTCTGATATATTTTTAAAATGTATATATCTGCATGCTTGTGTTCAATTTTTAAGATAACACTTTAAGATGATATTCCAGGATCGGCATATATAAGCACTCATGTTATCTATGTGGCAGCTTAAATTGTTTTTCTTGAGAGAATTCTTCAAAGAAACTTTAATATATGTATCTTTACTTTTTTCCCATTTTATTTCTGAAATCTTCACTGAGTGTTATACTTTCTTGGTGACTTCCAACACTTTATTTTTCTCAAGTGATTCTATAACTTTAGAAAGGACACAATCCAATCTCTTATAAAATGGCCTTTGTTATAAAAAATGTCCTCATTTCCTTCCACAGAAGAGATACACTAAAAATAAACCTAGCTTTCTTGTTGCTTTCCCATCCTCTTTACTGTCTCTCTGCCTTGCTCCTGGTGATTGGTGACCATACATGCAGATTTCTTTCACTGTCTTTGAAAATTGCTTATATTATTTACAGTACTATCTCTAGAGATGATATTTTTCCATTTTAAATATTAAATACTGCATTTGATTTTCAATTTTTGGAATTTTATACAAGCCCAGCCATTTTGCTTTGTCAGTCAAAGGATTAAAAATAAATTTCTTGAGCCCAGCCAGTATGGTTTAGTGGTTGAGCATTGACCCATAAACCAAGAGGTAATTGGTTCAATTCCTGGTCAGGGCACATCCCTGGGTTGTGGGCTCAGTCCTAGTAGGGGACATGTCGTAGGAAGACAATCATTTCTCTCTCATTGATGTTTCTATCTCTCTATCCCTCTACCTTCCACTCTCTCTCAAAAAAATCAATAAAAACACACTTTAAAAATAAACGAAGAAGTTACTTAAAATAGAGACCTTTGCATTCTTACAATAAATTATATCGGTTACTATTGAATGTGGCAAATACTCTATTTGGTTCACTCAGCACCCATTATAACCTCCTTCTCCCTTTTTCAAAAAAATGTATTTTATTGATTTTTTACAGAGAGGAAAGGAGAGGGATAGAGAGTTAGAAACATCGATGAGAGAGAAACATCGATGAGAGAGAAACATTGATGAGAGAGAAACATTGATGATAGAGAAACATCGATCAGCTGCATCCTGCACAATCCCTACTGGCGATATGCCCGCAACCAAGGTACATGCCCTTTACTGGAATCGAACCTGGGACCCTTCAGTCCGCACGCTGACACTCTATCCACTGAGCCAAACCGGTTAGGGCCCCCTTCTCCCTTACCTTCCTACCTGTTGGATCTGTAAAACCACAGTACCTCTCACTATGGGCTTGGCCAAATGACTTATTTTATCAATGGAATGTGGCAGAGTGAGAGTATTCTAGTCGTTTGAAGCAAAGCCTCCAGAGGCATAACATGTCTCCTCTTGAGGTCTTGTGCCCCTGCGATCCATCATAAGCATGCCTCTGATTACCACTGCACCTCTGGCTGAACCCCAGCAGGATCACAGCTGGAGCACACTTGAACCTGAGTGGAGGCCTGGATTCTAGCCTGACCCAGTCAACCCCAGTCAGGGCCAGTGCAAACAGCCTATCAGCAGCCATGTGAGTATGAAAGTCAATATTTGCTCTTGTAAGCAAAGATTTGAAGGTTGTTACAGAAAAATGTGGTTAATATATTCACAGAACAGTGTGTACATTCTTGGGCGTTCCCTTTAAAAGCAAGAAGATTTTGTCTCATCGCCTTTTCTGGTCCCTATCTTGTTATTGCATGAGCAGCAGGGGAATAGGTCTACTCAATGTATCACAAATATGCATTTTCAATCCTACATTTTGTCTCCGTTCTTTCCCAAACTATATTGCTTTCATAGCTAAACTCTAATCTCTACAAATCTTCTCACTGACTAGAGATTAAGCCTCTTGGTTAGGCTATGCCATTCCCTCAAACAGTGTATAAGTTATGCTGTGTTTCTATTGTCTCTTCCATTGCTATGGAACTTTTTATATTGAAAAGTCAAAGTATGAGAAGAAAGAGGTTTTATGATGTGGTGATAAGCATGGGCCTGGCTTGTTGCATAGTTTACTAGCTGTGGCGTCTTTTAGCAAGTTCTTTATGAGTCTCTATTCACTAGCTCTAAATTGGGGATAAAAATCCCTAACTTAAAATATAGTTGGAAGAAATAAATTGAATAATTTATGTCAAACTCTAAGCACAATGTCAATCATGTACGGGGAGTAGAAGTTACTAGTAGGTACTATTATTGTGATTACTTTGAAAGTCTTAAAAGTAAAGAATATTTATAACTTAAAATTCCTACCACTTACTACAAACTGAGGAAATATTTACTACCCTACTATATTTCTGTTATTCAAAAAGTTAATATATTGAATGTAGGAGACATTAAAAATGCTTTTGCTGATGATAGCTTTAATCAAAATAATTATATCCATCCATCCTAGCCTAAGCTACCATCCAAAGACAATTGTAGCTTTGACTATGATGGTAACTGTAAAAATATTTTAAGTGGCCAAATTGGATGGATTGGAGCTAGGAAAAGAAAACCCAGGCTTTTATTCTATTACTAGGGGCCCAGTGCATGAATTCGTGCACCTTGAAAGGAACTGTGGGCCACAAGGCTGCCGTGGGCACAGGGGAGGGTCTCAGCCCATCCTCCCCGCCCCCACCCCCCTCCCGCCACAGCCCCTGGTCCACTGTCTGATGGCAGCCCCGCTCCCGCTGCCGCCGCTCCCATGCGCTGTCAGAACTGGCCCCGCTAGCACCCGCTGACAGCACAGAGAGATCGGGGCTGGCGCCAGCAGCTGGTACAACTGGAGCTAGCGCTGTCAGTGGGTGTGAGTGGCGGCTTTTGCCCCAATCACCTCTCAGGAGCAGGGGGGCGGTAGAGAAGAGATTGGGGCCGGCAGCCACTCACACCTGCTGATGGCACTGAGCATTGGAACCAGCACCAGGTGCTGGCAGTGGGTGCGAGCAGTAGCTCTGGTGCCAGTTGCAGGTGTGAGCAGGGCTGTTGCTGGCAGCAGGTGCGAGAGGCAGCTGCTGGCCCCGATCACCCCTCAGGGGCAGAGGGAGGTGGAGAAGCCCTGAGGGGCGATCAGGACCGGCATCTGCCACTTGCACCTGCTGACAGTGCTGAGTGATTGGTGCCAGCACTGGGAGCCAGCAGTGGGTGCAAGCAGCAGTTCCAGCACTGGCAGTGGGTGAGAGTGGGGCCGGTGCTGGCAGCAGGTGCAAGTGCCAAGCGGGACCATGGTGCACGGGAGCAAAGAATTTTCAGTAACCACCAGAGGCTCGTCCTGATGACAGTGACCGGCACCCCACCTTGGTCTGGTGCCCCCACTCATCTGCTCCACCATCCTGCCATGGCCGACACCCACCATGTTCCGAGCATGCCCCCTGGTGGTCAGCGCACATCATAGTGACTGGTTGTTCAGTTGTTCTGCCATTCAGTCTATTTGCATATTTGGGTTTTATATAGATAGAGGTTATTCAACTATGTGAATGATGGTACCATTGACTGAGAAAACAAATAGTGGGGGGAAACAATTTTTGGAGGATTGAAATAAAAACATTTTTTCCTTCTTATTTATTTACTTATTGAATTTATTGGGGTCACATTGGTTATAACCAAAACATTTTTGTCAGCATAAAATGTCTATGTGAAATACAAATAGAGGTTGTTCAAATAAGAGTATGGATTTCGAGGAGATATCTTGACTTAAGACATAATTATGAAGTCATCAGCATATAGACCATATATAGATAAAATTATCTAGATCTGAGCACTGGGAACCCCATATTTAGAAGTCACAAAGAGGAAGAGAAGCTAGAAAAATAGACTAAGAAGAAGAGGCCATTGATGTAAGAGGAACTCCAGGAGAACACAGTGTTCTAGAAGCTAAGTGAAGAAAGTATTGCAAGAAGAAGGGAGCAATCAACTGCGTCAAATGCTGTTGATAAATCAAGAGACGTAAGAACTGATCACTGGATTTGTAAATATGATGTCTGTTGGTAACCTGGACAATAGTTTCCGTAGAGTGGAGGGAAAAAAATAGAGAAGTAGAGCATTGCAGGGAAAATGTAAAGAGTTATTAACAGAAAACATAGACCAATCTTTCAAGAAGTTTTTCTCAAATAGGAAGCAGAGAAAAGGAGCTATGGTGGATGTTAGTTCTAGTTTTTTTTAAATTTTTTTATTTTTAAGGTTGGAGATAGTACATGTGTGCAGCTAAGAATGATTAAATACAAAGGCACATAGGCAGAGGTGAACTGAGATAGACTGCAGATATGGTGTAGAGATGAGTAGGTGGCAGTAGAAATCTACAAACAAAACTTAGTTCATTCGTTCCCTCTCATATATTTGCCTTTTCACAGTTTGCCACGCTTGGAATCTTAAAACTGCTTTTTTTTTTTTCTTGTCCTGTCATTTCCCTCCAAATTTATCATTTTTCCTTGAAGATGCTATATACGCTGGGATTTTAAGCTGCCATTTAAAGTTACTTTTTATTTTAGGTTTCTTTAGGGTGATATGTACTGCTGGCATTAATAAACTGTTTACTTTTCTCTTGCCAATCTGTCTTGTAGTTATAAAGTCACAGCTTAAAATCCCAGCGTATATAACCTAGGATGAATAGAGGTAAACGTTGCTTCTTTTACATTCATTTTACATATTTCAGCATCTGCCAATTAGACCTCTTTAAGAATACAAAAAAAAGAAGGAGGGGGACTTTTTAGGAAGGTCAAGTCTAGCAGCCATTTAGATCTGTCCCGTTTATCTTTGTGTGCATGTGTTCATGTGTGTTTATGTATGTGTGAGATTAACTTTGTGACATAGTTTTTCTGTAATTGCAAACAATAAAAACCAATTCTGACTAACTTGAATCAGGAGATACGGAAGGATCTTGATGGGAAGCTGTAGTATAAGGCATATACCAGTGGGGCGTCAAAGCAACTCTGAATAGTCAGGAAGGAGCAGGGGTGATACAAAAGTTCTCATAAAATGGGCTGGAATAAGCAACTGAATGATTACATCCAACCTGCTTTAATTTTATTTATTTTCTTACAGGCTTGCATAATTGACTTACATTTCAAAGTCTGAGGAAAGAACACTTAGTTTACCTAAATTATAGCACAACTTGCAGCTGTTAAGAATATAGAAAGAGGCTACAGGCCTTGCAGCTTCTCTACTGGAATGGATTGACCATTCCAACAAGACTATACAACATGATGGAGAAATAATTGCTCAAAAGAAAAGAAAGGTGTTGTATGGAAGGAAAAATGAATGTGGAGGCCAAGTGCCCAATCACAGGTCTACTTGGGTAAATGGACAGAGGCACCCAGGATATACAGAGAAGCACCCAATGTTTGCAGAGAAGGATGTATGCAGCTTCAGGACACGGTGAGGGTCAGTGGGAAAAGTGAGGGACAAATTGCTGCACTCATCGCCTCCAGCTCTATCATCTGGGTGTGATCACAGCACCACAATTCCTGACCTAGGCCTTTCAGCCTTTTCCCAGCTGTAAATAAGGTGATTATAACCCTCAGATTTCCTTTTATGTTAGAACTTACTATGAGTCTTCCACTATGAGTCGCTATGAGTCTTATTCACTATGAGTCACTATGAGGTCTGAGATCTCAGTTTTTAGAATTACTTACTGATTTCAAGTTACTCCTCTCTGTTGTAGCTCATGATACACCATTCTGTGCCTGTATGTGTATTTTCATCACACTTCTCTAATAACCCCCAAATTCATTATTGTTGTCTTGTACATGCCCTGTGGACTGCCACCATAACAACATGTAATTCTTCAAAAATAAAGTTTGTCCACTGAATAAATGCTAAAAGTTGGTCCTTGCAACTTAATACATGGGATCATTTCCACTGTCTCCCATTCTCCATCCTTCACTTTTTGCTTTGGTGATAAATGGTTTTGGAATTTTCCATATTTATGCTCTTAGGTAAATTGTTAAAAAGAAAGCATTGCATTGTGAACACCTGAAATGCTCATTGATGTGAGGCCTTTTCTGGTTTCACTTTTTTAAATCACTTAAAACATCAGGGTCAATCAAATTAACTATAAATTCATTTAATGAAAAGACACTGATTTATATTATCATCAAGAGTAGTCTGCACTCAAAAAGGCAAAAAGAAAAGCAAGTGCTATGTTGAAATTATTTTGTCATCTCTGATTCTTAATACTAGGTTTCCATACACATATGTTGAATCTCCCACCACAATTAGAATTTGGACTCCAGAATGGCACATTACACACCTTTACACTCAAAGATGGAGTACGAACTTTTCAAAAACACTTATATTTAGAAATAATTTTACACTTATAGAAAATTTGCAAAAGGTAAGCATAGTACAAAAGTGCGAAATTATTAACAGTACAAAAAACTCCCCTATACCTTTTCCCCAAATTTAACTTTTACCCCAAAGAGTAGCAATTTATCCCATTTGCTTAGGGTGTGTGTGTGTGTTCTATTTTCAGAATTATTTGAAAATAACTTGCATACATTAGGGCCTTTAATCCTTAAAGACTTCAATGAATATTTTCTAAAAATAGAGATCTTCTGGTACATAACCACAACAGTTATCAATTTGATGGAACACTTTTTGTATAATCTACTTTTATATTCCAGCTTTTCGAATTGACCCAGTAATGTGCTTAATGTTATATTTTCCCTCCTTACCGAATCAATGTTAGCATCAGTTTTTGCATTGAGTTATGTTTCTAGAATTCCCTTTAGTATTGAACATTTCCACGGTCCATCTTTTGTCTTTTTTGACATTAACAATTTTGAAGAATACATTCTCTTTTCTTTTGAATAGACCATTTCTCATTTTCATTTTGTCTGATGTTTTATCATAATCGTGGCTGGAATATTGCATAAGGGATGTTGTGCCTGTCTCAGGGTATCACATCTGGAGGCACACGATACCTGTTTGCCCCTCATTAGTGACATTAATTTTGATCACCCAGTCAATGTGTTGTCCAACATCTGTACTCTATTGTTACCAACCAGCAACCAAGATTCTTTATGGCCATGTAGATATCCTGCTCCTTCTATAAATTGTCCCATACATTGATGATCCATTGGTGATTCTTGCTTGATCCAATCTTTACTATAATGGATACAAAATCATAATTTCCCAATTCTACCACTATCTCCACATTTAACATTTGACTTTCCCTCCTATCATATATCAGTAAATCTATCATCTATAAATAATCAATTACTGGTATGCATGAATAGATTCTTTTTCCCCCAATTTAAATATTTGTACTGTAATTAATTATTTTGGTGCCCAAATTATCCTGGATTTGGGCAGTGGGAACCACTTCAATCTGGCTCCTCTAACTCTGTCATATGCCTCTATCCCTTTTTAAGTGCTTCTCTACTTTCTGACATCAAAAGATGATTGATGCCCCAGTCCTGGGATCACCCATTGATCAGCGGAGCCCTGGTGCCTTTTAATAGTGATGGTATTAGAGGCCACGGTCTGCATGTTTGGTGTATCACAATGCTTTTGTACATATAAAACATCAGTAATGTTTTTGGTGATAATAATATTAATATATGGTAATACATTTACATTAAATTCCTTACTTACATATGAAAGAGCTCATTTGAAAATATTCTTATGCATTTTTTTTGCCTGGTTTGGATACCAATTTTCATATGGCCAAAGTTAAAAAACGAGTTTAAAAGAAGTACAACTCCTCTGAATCTATTTTGTCCCGAATCATAAGGTATTTAACCACAAGCTGCCTTAGTGATAATCTCTTCACAAATGAGTCCTTTGTGGTCAGGCTTTGCTGTCTGCTGTAGGATGCCTTTCACAGGGAGCTCTTTGCTTGGTTTGGCTGATGTGGGAACTAAAGCCTGAAGTAGAGGAAAATGGGCTAATTTTTTAAGCTTATCCTCGCCTAAGAGGAATGAGTCATTCTGGGCCTGAATGACACAGGGCCATAGAAAATATACAGCCTTTCCTTCTCTTTGCTGCATTGAAACAGTCATCTTAGGAATTTTTCCCCCTTGTTTCTTGGCAAAGTCACAAGGCACTCGAAACCTGGCTGGAATAAAATCTTGTGGGCAGATGTTCTGAGGCAGGTTTTAATACAGGTACAGCCCTCCTTTCTCAGCAACTGGGGAAAAGAGACAAGACTTGAATAGCTTTTCTACAACTAGGTATGAATAAGATCATACATAAAATACAGATCACTTTGTACAAATTCTGTCTTTTGATTAGAAATTTGCTTCTTTTCATTTTCAAGCTACTTTTCTCAGTGGTGTTGTAAAATTGTCTGAGACACAGGAAAAAGTTACTGGTCTTATTATATTCAATAAATTGCTTGCCTACGCTTTTATTAAAAAGAAAACTTTATTTATTTGTTAGTTAAAATAGTTGTGTCCCACTTTCCTTAGGATTTTCAAAGGAATGACCAAGGGAAAGGATTGAGAGTTCAACGAATGTCACTTGCATCATATAATTCTGGAAGTAGAAAGGTTCTTTTAAAAATATTTTAATAAGCACTCTCTGTTGTTGTATGTTCTGGTTCTGACCTGACATATTAATTATTTGCTTTTTTGTATCATTAGCAAGTGCTTTAGCAGCTATGTTTCATTATATTTTATAGCATCTAAGTAGTTAAATATTTTTAATTGTGTTTTTTTTCCAAAACATATTTTCATTACATACTTCTTGTTTAAAGTTTGTTGGGATTGTAAAATGAGTACAGGACAGGAAAAGACTAAACCTACAGTATACAATACTAAACTGCATTGTAATAATATAATGTACAGGGTGGGTAAAAGTAGGTTTACAGTAGTTCATATGGAAAGTAATATAATAAAAATCATAAAAGAATAAACTCTGTTTAGTGTGTTCACAACTGTAAACCTACCTTTGCCTGCCCCTGTATCCATATAATAAAAGCCTAATATGCTAAGTGTCCAGTCGTCCAATCAGCCGTTCAACCAATCAAAGCGTAAATGCTAATGATATGCTAAGGCCACTCAAGTGCTCACTATGACATGCACTGACCATCAGGGGGCAGACCCTCCAACCGGTTAGCTTGCTGCTGGGGTCCGGCCAATCGGGACTGAGCAAGACGGGCTGGACACACTCTGGAGCCCCTGTGGTCCCTCCCTGGCTGGCCAACCTCCCACATCCCTCCCCGGCCCCGATCATGCACTGGCAGGGTCCCTCCGCCTGGCCTGCACCCTCTCACAATCCGGGACCCGTCGGGGGATGTTGGCAAGCCAGTTTTGGCTCAATGGTAGAACGACCAGTCACTATGATGCGCACTGACCACCAGGGGCCAGACACTCAACGCAGGAGCTGCCCCCTGGTGGTCAGTGTGCTCCCACAGAGGGAGTGCTGCTCAGCCAGAAGCCGGGCTCATGGCTGGTGAGCGCAGCGGTGGTGGCGGGAGCCTCTCCCACCTCCACAGCAGTCAGACATCCCTTGAGGGCCCCTGGACTGCGAGAGGGCGCAGGCTGGGCTGAGGGACCCCCCCTCCCCGAGTGCACGAATTTTGTGCACCGGGCCTCTAGTACAATAAAATAACTGATAAAACACTTAGAGTTTTCTCTTAATTTACTAATGCTTTTATATGTATGCAAGAGGCCTGATGCATGAAAATTCATGCAAGAGCAGGCCTTCCTTCCCCCGGCTGCTGGCACCGGCTTCCCTCTGGCACTTGGGACCCAGGCTTCCCTCCTTCGGCTGCCCACAGGCACCTGGGACCCAGGCTGCTTCCTTCCTCTGGCAGCCGGCAGGCACCCGGAACCCTGGCTGGCTTCCCTTGGGCCACCCACAGGCACCTGGGCTGGCTTCCCTCCAGCCCCGGCTTCATCAGGAAGGACGTCCGGAATGATGTCTGGTCTAATTAGCATATTACCCTTTTATTATTATAGGTATATTTAAATACATTTATTGATTTCAGAGAGGAAGGGAGAGGGAGCGAGAGATAGAAACATCAATGATGAGAGAGAATCGTTTATCGGCTGCTTCCTGTATGCCCCACACTGAGGACTGAGCCTGCAACCTGGACATGTGCCCTGATCAGGATTCCAACTGTGACTTCGTGCAGATCGACACTCAACCACTGAGCCACATCAGCTGGGCACTAATACTTATATTTTAAATTTCCCGTAGAAATATTCAAATCATAGAACAGTAAAATTCAAATGAAACTTAAAGGTCATTAAGCCCCCATCTCTTATTGCTGTGTGATTAGTCTCTTCAGTATTGCAAATGTTCCATCATCTAACCTCTGCCTGAACTTTCACATTGTCGAGAACATACCGATTTAAGGAGCTGTCATTTCTAGACACAAATAATTGCTAGGAATTCTTATCTGAATTACTGAATCAAATCACCCTCCTTATAAATTGTACTCATTGTTTCAATTTATATATACTAAGACACTGATATTTCTAACCTATCTGTCCTACAAAAGCAGACCTTACCAGGGGTGGGCAAACTTTTTGACTCGAGGGCAACAATGGGTTCTTAAACTGGACCGGAGGGCCGGAACAAAAGCATGGATGGAATGTTTGTGTGAACTAATATAAATTCAAAGTAAAGGAGCAGAGGGGAGAGCAAGAGAACCGGATAGAACAGCCAGATCCGGCCCGCGGGCTGTAGTTTGGCCACGGCTGCCTTAGACTATGTAAAGCTACCCAGGCCTAAGAATGATTATTTAATCTTCCCATTCTATGCACAGTATTGGAGACAAAGATTGCTCTTGATATATATTGTTCCTAAAGCCTTCCATGTATTTCAATTAAACAGAGAGCTTTTCTTTTCTATCGTTTTCCAGTTAACTATTCGGACCCCAATATAGGATTTAGCACTTAATAATATTTCATTTCTTCTTATTGGATGTATTGTATCATTCTAGCTGCTTGAAATATTTGTATGCCCACATTTGTTCATTCAATGTGTTAGCTAAGCCATTTTTACACAGTTCACATGTTCCTTATACTTAAAACATTTTCCCTTGGTTTCCAGAACACATGCTCCTGTTTTTCCTCTTAACTATTGGACTTCTCTTTCTTAGTCATCTTTCAAGTTCATTATTCTCTGCCCATTCCTATTACTCCAGAGTCCATGGTTGAAAACATTCATTCTCAATGTACACATATTCTCTAGATGATTCTGTTCATTCTCCAGCAAGGGGTTCTTAATCTAGAATTCAAAGAGAGGCTCCATGGGGTTCATAAACATTGCTGTGCATATGTTCATTTTGCACTGTGGCCTTCCTCAGGTTCTTAAAGGCAAGGATAACAAAATAGTGACAATCTGTATAATAAAAGCCTAAGCGACCATTACAGTGGAATGGCCAGAATGACCGGTAGCTATGATGTGCACTGACCACCAGGGGGCAGATGCTCAATGCAGGAGCTGCCCGCTGGTGGTCAGTGCACTCCCACAGGGGGAGAACCATTCAGCCAGAAGCCGGGCTCACTGCTGGCAAGCGCAGGGGCAGTGGCAGGAGCTTCTCCCGCCTCCATAGCAGCGCTAAGGAGCAGCGAACCAAGCAGTAAGGAGCAGTGAACAGTCAGGCAGTAAGGAGCAAGGGATCCTGGACTGCAAGAGGGCACGGGCCCGGCTGAGGGGACCCCCCACCCCCGCAGGGCACGAGTTTCGTGCACCAGGCCTCTAGTAATAATAATAATAAACAATAGATCTATATACTGTTGATTCCCATATTGTTATCCTCATTGTAGTCTCTCTTCTGCTCTCCCTCACCCTGGTGAATTTCTCATTTACCCTCCAAACGCCAGACCTGCTTTTCATCCCATGTACTAGCTCAGTGAATGTCTTCTCCAATCACATAGGGGTTCATGCTAAAACATCAAAATTTAATATGACTCCTTCCCTTTTCCTTTATCCTATGCAACCCATGAAATAGATCCCAGATTTCTGTTAATGCTACCTTGGGGATATTTCAAAGATCCTCCACATCTCCAATCCCACTGGGAAAGCCACTAACATCTCCTGTTCCTGCAACTGCTTTTTAAGTGGGCTTGTTTCAAGATGCTGCCCTTCTAATCTGTTCTCTTGCCCAAGAAGTCTTTTTCAAAACTGAAACTTATTATGTTATACTCTAGCACTGAAAACCTTCATTTGCTTCCATTATTCAAAAAAATAAACACAGACTGTACCTTTGCAAACAAGGCCCTTGTGGCCGAGCTCATCATGCTAAACTCCCTCCTTGTCAGTCTGTGTTCTAGCCATACTACATTTCTAGATATTCTAAGATGTCATAATCCTGCCTCTAGAAACTGGCAGGTATTGTTCCTTCTACCTGTAACACTTGTTTTTCCCCTCTACCATTCCTTTTACTTATTTTCATGGCTTGGGTAGGACATCACTTCCACTGAATTAGATCATATGCCTCAGGAATGTAGACTAAGTTAGACATGACCTCCATGGAACCCTCTAGCTCTCTGTACTTTCTTTGTCATCTCTAGAAGCTCCACATTCCTATAATTTTCCAGGTTATCCCCTCTCCAAATATCCCCCAAATAAATTTATAGCTAAGTAAAATCAGCCCTTGCTGTGCAAATTCAGCTTAAAGACCATTCTTGTAGGCATACCTTCCACCAAACTGCCAACGCTGAGCCATCCTATGAGGAAATTTTGGAGCTTTCACTGATATGTCCTCTACTTTATTTCAATGTATTTATTTCTTGCTTCTGTAAGACTGAGAATGTTCCAATGGCAAGAATTGATACCCACCCCTCTTGCCCACTGTTTCATCCCTAATACAAGCCTAGCACGATGCTTAATAAATATATGACAATAAATTTTCTGAGTGTATTAAGGACTCCTACAATTTCAAACAAAGCTGGGCTGAAGATAAAAGTTTATAGTGAGTAAGTAGAGATTTCACTCTAGTTAATATCCACTCACCTATTCCCTTTGGATAATGCAACTTAACAAGTTATATAGCTTTTTTTCCCATTGGGGGCCACCATGCACCCACTGTAGTTTGCCCTTTGAAACACACAAATTCACATCAAATCATACTTACCCAATCCCAAATTTCCCAAAAGTCTTAATCCATTTCAGCCTAACCTCTAAGTCTAGCATCTCAACTACCATCAGTTCAAAAAATCCCAGATCTCATTATCAAAATAATCTAAGACTCTGAGATATGACTCATCTTGGTGAAAAATTTCTCTTCATTTTGGGAGTGTGAAACTGGAAAGTTTCTACTTCCACAATAAAATGATAGGAGAGGCATAGGACAGATATTCCCATTCTGGAAGGGAGAAACTAAAAGGAATAAAGAGGTTGTCATCAGGTCTAAGAAGTTTGAATATCCACAGAAAAAAATCCATTAGCTTTCAGAATAATCCTGAGAATAATCCTCTGTGGCTCTACCCTTTACCTTTTGGGCCCACAGTGACCCTGCTGGACTTTATCATTCAAATCATTCTTTCTTTTTCTTAAAGAATAGCATATGTTTGCAGGTGAATAGCTCTATCAGCCATTTCCTGGCTGTAGAAATTTGGAAACCTGACAGCATTCTCTCATTTTGTCTTGTTTTTGCTGCTTTCAGTTCAAGCTGACAGTGTTTCTGCTAAACACTTTGTGGATCTCCTGTTTATGTCCTGAAGGTCTATGGTACTACATAAGGTCCTCCATAGATCTTTCCTGGTTAACTTCATTTGTCTATTCCTGGCTTCTGCTGAGATGGTTGAATGGATCATGCCTAACCTCTTCAACAAAAGATTGTCCAATTACACTACTGACCTTCTTTCCAGAGCAGATTTTCTCAATCATGAATTGCCTAATTTTAGCATCATTTGAAGTCTGGATAAATGAAGAACCTCCCAAGTCATAAAGTGCTAGTTCCATTTTGCTTAGCAATTTATCTGTTTCCTCTCACATTTCACTAGGAGCTGCTAGGAGAAACCAGGCCATACCTTCAACACTATGCTTGGAAATCTCTTTAGCTAAATATCCAGTTTCATTATTTATAAGTTACACTGTCCACACAACATAAAACAGCCAAGTTTTCTACTGCAATATAACAAAAATCACCTTCTCTTTAGTTTCTAAGAACATGTTCATCATTTCTTTTTGAATGCTCACCAGAAATGCCTTTAATGTCCATTCATATTCACAACAGAAGTCTCTTCAAGGCAATCTAGGCTTTTTCTATCTTACGTCTCAGACTTCTTCCATTCTATGCCCTTTATGCAATCCTATAGCCATTTATACATTTTTTTATATTTGTTAGAGCACTACCCATTTTCCAATATGAAAGTATGTATTAGTTTTCTAAGGCTGCTGTAACAAATTACTATGAACTTGGTGTGTTAAAACAATAGAAATTTAGTCTATCACAGTTCTTGAGAGTATATGTTCTAAATCAAGGTGCCAGGATGGCCATGGAGGATATTCTTCCCTGTCTTCTTCCAGCTTTTGGTGTCTTCAGATGTTTGGTTTTTTAGCTGCATAATTCCAGTCCTCCTCCTCAATGTGTGTCTTCTCCTCTTCTGTTTCTTAAAGGACTTGTATGTAAGGATTTAGTATGATTTCCTCATCCTGAGATCTTTGAATTAATTACATCTATAAAAACCTTTTTTAGGGGCCACCATTCAAGCTAGAAAAGCCCCTAACACATTTAAGTTTCCAACACTGTAACCTGATTATTAAGATATACTTTATTGACTTTTCTCCCTTACTGACTTGATCACTTATTTTCTGGGATCACTTTACAAATAAACTATTTGAACTCTAATTCTTGTCCCAGTATTTGGTTATGTGTGTTTTTTTTTTTTTAATTTTTTGTTTGTTGGTTTGTTTAGGTGTGTGTGTGGGTGGGGGGTGCTTTAGGGGAATCAAACTAAGGCATACAGGTGAATAAATTACATGAAAACAATACTACCAAAAAAAAATGTGAGAGGATGAATGGGTTTAAAATAGTCAAAGATCTTTAATTATCTGGGATGTAAAAGTACTAATATAGTAATCTTTAATAAGTCAATAATGAATGTTCTGATTTCTACGGTAATAACTAAAGTGAAAAATAAAGAATGTATACCCACCAGTTAATACAGGAGAAAATCAGAAAAAAATATTATTTTTTTAAAAAATATATTTTTGCTTATTTCAGAGAGGAAGGGAGAAGGAGATAAAGATAGAAACATCAATGATGAGAGAGAATCATTGATTGGCTGCCTCCTGCATGCCCCACACTGGGGATTGAGCTTATAACCCAGGCATGTGGCCTTGACCTGAATGGAACCTGGGACCCTTCAGTCCCAGGCCGACACTCTTTCCACTGAACCAAACTGGCTAGGGCAGAAAAAAAAATCTTGATATTTTTTCTAAAAGAAGGTACAGAACAGGAGAAAAGAGAACTAATAAAAGATGAAGAACTGGAAGCCAAGCAAGATAATGTAAATTTCAACACAAATTTTTCAGTAAACATATCAAATATAAATAATGAATACTCCAATTAAAACATAGATGCTGTCACAGTGCTTTAAAAAAATCCAAATATATGCGATACACAGAAAAATTGAAAGGAAAAGAACGGAAAAAGACAAAGGTTAAAACTGTAAGTAAACTGATATGCTATACTAAGCATATAAAGTGAATGGTTAGGCTAGCATCACTGATAGAGATTAAGAGAGACATTTCATAATGATAAAATATCAATCCACCAGGAACAATTTTAAGTTCACAGACAGCTAATAAAAGTGCTAATAAATGTTTCCTCAATCTCTATGTTACCAAGCAAAGATATTAGGGAAGAAAAAAGATTACCATCTTCTATCACCATCCATTTTATAAAAGTACAAGCTTTTGTAACACAAAGGGAAAGAAAATATTTTGAGAATAAAGAACAGCCTTTTAAGGAAATAAATTTACAAAAACTCACTACATTGCCTATATGGTTCTTATTTTATTATAGATTATAAAAACAAAAATTTTATAAACCATCAATATTTTGAAAATTCTACTATACAGTTACTCTTCTCCATAACGAACTATTAGCTATTAGACTATTCATATTTTGCAATAATATAAAGAATCTCATTCTAACTAAAGAGTAGGCACATTGTGCAATACTGAATCTGATTTGTCCAGATTTATGTATAATTTTCATTTCTAAAATAAAATCTTCTTAACTCTCCTGACAGGATATCTGAATTTTTTGTTTGTTTGTTTGTTTTATACCTAAAATTCAATACAAGCAATATACTGATCCCTGCCTTTCATATAAAAACCCTACCTCATCACAGTTGAGTCTACCCATTATTTTCCTATAGTCTTTTTCCTCTTTTTCTCAACACCAAAATTTCAGTGTTTTCCAAATATACCAGGGTTTGATATATTTATTTCATAATCTTTATTTTTTAAAATTTATAGATCTAAGTACGTAAAGAATTTTAAAGTGTAGTATTATGTATCTGCATCTTTTTACATAAATGGCACCACACCGTGATCACTCAATTTGAATTAATCGAACTAAGTCCTCTCTGAGATAGTTCTGAATGGAGACAACATTGATCATTTCATGTTTGTTTGTTTTCTACTTTAAGGAGCTGTCTTACTAAGAAGTTATCTTAGACATTCCTCTGATATGACTAAACTTTTGCTTTTAACCACCTAAACACACCACAGGGAAAATTTCAATGCTCTATCTGCATCAAAAAGCAGAGTCTTAACTGAAAAGGGGGAAACATTCCAGAGATGATATCTTTTTAAAAGTATAACCTGCCTATCTAACTGTCCTGTTTAAGCAGGAGTACTGCCATCCATCTTAATCACAAAAAAATGTTTTCATGATTACTCTAGTTACTTGTCATTCAACTGCCTAGCTTTAATAAACTTGCCTGAAAAACAAAGTGCTTCATTCTGTGATGTGTGATGTGGTTTAAAGTCCCTATAGTCTCATGAGTGGTGTTTAAACAGTTCAAATTAAAATGTAAGCAATTAACAGAAAACAACTTGACTTTGGGTGATCAACACACAATACAATATTCACATGATGTATTTATAGAATTGTACACCTGAAACCTATATAATTTTATTAACCAATGTCACCCCAATAAATTCAATAACAATTAAAATGCAAGCAATTAAGAACTAGATTAAATTACGTATCTCCAGTTTCTCTTCTACAAAATTCCAAACTCATATTGTGTTCTAAACCTCTGGTGGTGCTAAGCCGTTCTTATCTTTTATAAATTTATATTGACATCAGTAAGTTTTAAAAAATCACACCGAACGAAATCCCTTTTCTGAGAAGTGCCAGAACCTTGTTCTGAGTAGATAGCAAGCTTTCTTCTTTTCCTAAATAATGGTTCTATTTCAGGGTGAGAATGATGAGTAAATTATATTTACTGACCACCCCACTATGCTTAAGCATAGCAATAAAAATATTACCATACCTTTATTTTATTCAATTCTTTAAATAGCCACATGAGGCAAGTATTTTCCCATGTTTTAGAAATAAGAGAACTAAACTCAAAGTAATTTCCTTCAGGTCCCTTAAAACCTTGCATGATCTCAACATATTTTACATATGATGTGGGAGTTTGAAGGATGAGGTGGCTATGCATCATAGGACCCTTTAGTATCCCATTTTTTAAAATTTGGTCTTAGTCCCTGTCATTTTTATATTATCCATACATCTGTGCCTTCATCTCTTTGTTCTCTAAGTTGTTTTCCCCAGTGAGTCTGTGCACATTTTCTATTTGTGCTAAGGGGCTTACGGGCAGGATCAAATATTACAGAACGTAAGAATGAAGGCATGGCTGGCTCTTGGACTCTTAGAATGCTCAGGGTCTAACAAGAATAATGCTGGCCTTGGCAGTGAGCTCAGGATCCACTCGAGGTGCTGTGAATGATGACAGCAGGCCACCACAGTGCTTTCTTGCTTGTATGTCCACCACTTACTTATTCTTCCATGTCTATGTGACAGTTTTCCGGGTACTCTAGATACTGAATTAAGCAACGGTTTCTACCTTCACCTATTACTCCTTCAGATGAAATAACTCCCCCAAATGTTGTAATAGAGATTATATTCATATTGTCAAATAAAAATTTATTTAACAAATATCACATGAATTCAAAAGTCTTATACGACTTCAAAATGCATTTCTTTGGTGGGAGCTGATAAGCCTTTTTCCTTGCATTGAATTTTATTTTTTAAAAGACACTGCTTGTATTCCAGATTGCTATTCTGTTACCATTCCAATATTTTATCCATATCCTGACACATAATATTTTGACTACCTGAAGGTTCTTAAAATGGTACATCCCGTCCCATGTCAACCTCACATCCCCTGACAGGCCACGCCAGTGGCCACCTGCAGTTATTGTGTGCCCACAGGGAACTCAGTGTACACCCAGGAGAAATTCCAAAGGACGTTTGACATATGCTGAGGTAAGGGAGTAGGAAATGCAAATGGTATGCTACTATCGTACATTCCACATCCATATTATTTACCTGTTTCTTTGTTCTTAAGGATTATACTATGAAGATGGCCATGGCCGTACTTGAGTCAAAGATTCCCACCAGTGGAGTCATTCTTTCTGCGGTACCTCAGGCACCCTCACCCTTTCCTCCCGTTTGGTTTTGCATACTGTGTGTGTTTAAGCATGGGGGTTCTAAGCCAGCTCCTAGTTCCTTTAAGGGCCTGTGCTTGTGCACTGCACTGATTAGGAGTCAACTAGGGAATTTTATCCCAGGAGAGCATATAGTTGTAGGTCTGCTTGTTCCAAGTGAGTTCCTTGTGACAGAACCGTCATCAAGAACGAAGGAAAATCCTGCCTTTGGCACAGAAAGCCCATTTGAGGAGCCTGGAGCTGCAGGCCAGGCTCCAGGAAGGCACCTTGCTGTCCTGCACCCAAAGGCAAGTATCCACAGCTCTGAAACGGGACAGATCAGCCTCCCGACCGGACTAAATATTGTCACTTGTACTGTTGAATGTGATTTCTAGTTCTCTCCCTTGAGGTGTCATTAAAGAGAGTGTTTGATGAGACT
>NC_137777.1:33639718-33807215 GCF_963455305.1 Plecotus auritus
AAGGCTTAGACAGTTTAGTAATTTATTCAAGGTCACTCAACTGATAGGTGGTAAATTCAGGATTTGAAACCAGTTCTATCTTCCTCCAAATTTGGTATTGACCTTATTACCGTAGCATTTGCTGAAAAATTAGTCCTGTCATGGTATTGAAGAAATGGCTAAAGAGGGCCTTTCACTGTTGATTCTTAATTATTTCTGGGTCATGGACTCATGCAAGAATCTTTCCCATAAAATTACATGTATGCAAATACATACAACAATTTTCAAATCATTCCTGGAGGATCAGCGTTCCCAGAGTTCAAGAACTGGCTAAGGAAACCATGGAAACCAAAGTAAGAACCTGTGAATTACAGTATTCCAAGTCACCCTTCTCCCATCCCATCCCTACCTTTCTTCCCACATCTCAGAGCAAACAAAACCAGAGAAAATGTAAACACATGATAAGTTTGGCTGAGCAGTAAATGCAAAATTCTAATATTCTACTGTACTTTAAAATGTCATGGAGCCCGGCTGACATGGCTCAGTGGTTGAGGGTCGATCTACGAACCCAGAGGTCACGGTTCAATTCATGGTCAGACCATCAGGCCTGATTGCAGGCTCGATCCCCAGTGTGGGCCGTGCAGGAGGCAGCCGATCAATGATTCTCTCTCATCGTTGATGTTTCCATCCCTCTTCCTTCCTCTCTGAAATCAATAAAAACATATACTTTTAAAAAAAAGTCATGGAGAACTTGAATAAGGAGACCTTGGAGAATATAGTCTTTCCATTTTTACATTTCAGTTATGACCTTCACACCATATATGATGTAAGACTGAGAGATGAGGTTATTGGAATTCATACCCAAGGGGGTGAAATAGCTAAAAATCAAACTGAATGGAAAATCCCAGGAATTACCCTACCATTTAAGGGAAGAGAGGTTTCTTTCTATCATTTTGCCTGAGGAATTTTTCTTGAAAGTTGTTTCTGAATATTTGGGGTAAATGTTTTAAATGAAATTTCTGTGGTTACCCTGTATTGTTTCAAAAAAGACAGCATATAGGCTTAGAGAAAATATTATGGAGTACATGTAGGAAAAAGATAGACATAATATAGAGATAGGAATGGAGCTGATTTAAAACATGAATTTATATTGTGATTAGGTCTTCACTCCCTCAAGGTACTGTAATTTTTAAAAAATTTTGCAGCACTAAGAGTTTTATGTATTAAGCATATATTTTTCATAATTTACAAAATATCTTCACATACATTCTCTCATTTGATCCTAAATTGATTTTGTGAGGCAGTTATTATCTACATTTTCCAGATAAGGAAACCGAGGCACAGGGAAGGACTTAAAAATCAAGTCCTTGCTCTTTTGAGATTACACTGCTCTGCAGCAACTGATCATTACAATTCCTGTGCACAAGTAATGCATCTCAGTTCTGTGCAAAAACAATATACGTTTGATGCCTGTGGCCCTGACATTTAAATTAGACAATTATGACCTATTTTACATCTGCTTTAGATCTGGAGGTTGGATAGACATCAAATTAAAGGACTTCAGACTTGGAACAACCCTCTTAGGTAACACTTAACTCCTTCACTTTATAGAAGAGTGCACTTAGAGGCCAAATCATTTGTCACAATCATCCAGTGTTAGTGGTAGGACCAAGATCAAAAGTAAGGTTTCCTAAGTTCTTTACTTTTTTATTGAATTTATTGGGTGACAGTGGTTAATAAAATTATATAGGCTTCAGGTATACAATTCCATAATGCATCATCTGTATATTGTATTGTGTTCACTACCCCATTCTTTTCTTTAATTTTCTTTTTTTAACATTTTTTATTGTTGGGAGAACTACAGGTTTCTCCCATTTCCCCCTTTTCTGCCCCCCATCCTCCCATCCCTTACCCATCCACCCCCCAGGTCTTCACTACCCTAATTGCCTGTGTCCATGGCTATGCATCTACGTATATAAGTTCTCTGGTTTGTCTCTTCTCATTCCGCCAACCCCCACATCAAGGTATGTCAGTCTGTTCCATGCTTCCATGCTTCGGGCTTTATTTTGTTAGTCAATTCATTTTGTTGATTCGATTCCACAAATAAGTGAGATCATGTGATACCCTGTTCTTCTTTACACACCATTGCTTCTATAGCATTATGCCCATTTCTATGACTTCTTATACACCCAATTCTGACCTTTCTCTTCAGTTTCCCTTGTGTCCATTGGGTAAAGTTCTATATGCATACTGACATGGCTACAAGACCCTGCAAGACCTGGCACCAGCTACTCACCTCCTCTAACGGTATGGGAATGTTCCTGAGTTGTAAGGATGCTAGGTTTTTGTGTAATACCCTGATAGAGTTGTCCTGTTGGGGCTATGAGTAAAGGCAATAGCTTTCAGAATAGTAGGAAATTGGGTTTCTCCTGGAAGGAGGGGACATTCTTGATATCTGCTAGTATCACCAGAAAAGACTGAGAGACACACTCAGATGGGAGGGACAAATGGGCTCTGCAGATTATGCAATTGCAGGTAACTTTTTTTTAAATCCTCACGTGAGGCTATACCTGAGGACATTTTTTCCACTGATCTTTTTATTTTTATTTTTATTTTTTACTAGAGGCCTGGTGCACGAAATTCATGCACGGGTAGGGTCTCTAGGCCTGGTCGGTGATCAGCTGATCTGTGGGCAACTGGCAGGGCAATGGGGGGGGCCCTGCTGGCACCCACCTTGGCTGGCCTGGGGCCTGCGGGCTGGGGGCAGCTCTTGCATTGAGCGTCTGCCTCCTGGTGGTCAGTACATGTCCTATCGACCAGTCAGTCGTTCCGCCGTTCAGTCAATTTGCATGTTAGGCTTTTATTATATAGGATTTTTCTATCACTGATCTTTAGAGAGTGAAAGGGAGGGAGAAGAGGGAGAGAAAAAAAAAAAACACATCGATGTGAGACACATCAACTGGTTGCCTACCTCACAGGCCCTGAACGGGACTGGGATCGAGCCTGCAACTGAGGTACGTGTCCTTGACTGGGAATCGAACCCAAGACCATTCAGTCTGAGGGCCGATGCTCTAACCACTGAGATAAATTGGCCAGGGCCCAGATAACATTTCATGTCAAATTCTTGTATGCTGAACCTTTAGTAAAATCCCCTCCAAATACTCCAGAAAAAGTTCTGTGAGTTCACACTTTGCAAGGCCACTCAAATCAAGTAGCAACCAAGCACAGCATGAAGGTGTTAATAGAATCACATCGTGAGAGATCCCAAAAGAGAGAGAATATTAGGCAACAGGAACCAGGCCACTGAATTCCAGTCACTTCTCCCCGTTACACAACTTTAAATTCCCAGAACAGATCCATGAACTTTGCACATTTTGTTTCTTGTGCCTAAGACTTCAGTTCCTTTCCCTAAACTTTTATCCTTTTGACAAATTCTTAACTCATAATTCATATGCCTGGTTCAGCTATCCTGACACTAACACTGTCTTCTATTCCCTCCTCCAAAATGTGTGCTTCTTTACAACAGGATCTGCCTTTAGTTGCAATTCCTAAGTATACAGGAAACAAAATATGTACTAAGTATTAGCTGAATGAACAAAAAGTTATTTGTCTAGTTCCTTGACTGTGTTTTCCAATAGGTAATTTGTGAACACTGCAAAAAATGTCAAACCACACATGAATAATTCAGTGAAACATGGCTCTTTCCTCTAATCACACCCCTCTCTTGGTGCCAGTTGTGTTTCCTTTCAGATTGACTATATACCTATGGGTATTTAAGTATATCCCTGTTCTTTATTTACACAATGGTAAAAATATGCATTTATATTAGTGCAACAATAAAACGTAACTTAGGTGTTATTTATTACATATTATAAGTAATTGTTATATATCATCTATGAATATATCTAGTATATACATTTATACACTGAGTCTTGTGCTTTGTTTTCCCTTACCATAAATCAGGCTTCTTATATTTTTTAGTTAAGGGAGGGCCGTGTAGTATTCCAACGTAGGGGCATACCATCATATACTTCACATTCCCTCATTTACGGTCTCGAATATACAAATAGTTCATTTTCACCGTCAAGCCCTGGTCTCCAAATTCAGAGAGGTCATCGCACTCCAGCCCAGCTACGTAGACACCTGCATTTTCAAACACCTTTTCATGACCCCGGGGCGGGGCCCTGCTTTGAACGCGACCTTCCCACCGCGTGTCCCGCGCCCCCGCGCGCAGCGGCGACAGAACCGAACCCTCCCCTCATCTCCCCCGGCTTCTCCCGACCGCAGGGACCGCCCGCCCGCTCCAAGGCGCCGGATTCCCTGGCGTCCGGCCTTGCCCGGGTCTGGTGGGACGGGGCGCGGCTCGCTGGGCGCTGGGCGGGGCTAGGCCCTGTGTGGGCGGGGCTCGGGCAGACCGGCGCAGCCGTCGTGCGGGCTCCTCCCCTTTACTCCGGCGACGCTGGCGGCCGAAGCCCTTCCGGGTCGGCGCGGAGGCGGGGCGGGGACGCCACGGCAGCTGTTATTGTTCGATTGGACTCGGCCGGGCGCTGTCTTTCTCGTCTCCTCGGGTGTCAGTTTGTCCGGCTTCTTCTCAGCTCCTCACTCTCGGCTGCTGACGGCCACGGGCGGAGGTTGCGACGGGCGGGCCTGGCGTTTGGAGGCCCTGCGGCAGCAGGTTGAGGGGCGCGGAGGAGGAGGAGGAGCAGTAGCTGGAGGAGGAGCCGTGTGCCCTGGCACCGAGCGGCCGTGGCCATGGCGTACGCGTATCTCTTCAAGTACATCATCATCGGCGATACAGGTGAGGGTCCCGGGCTTCCTGGGCGGGTGTCGGCGGCCTGCGGGCCGGGGCAGAGGGGTGACGGCGTTTGGCCCGGGCGCGGGCGCCGCCCTCCGGGCCGCGGCGCTCCCATTTCCGCAGTGCTAGCGCTGGTGACGTGGGCAATGCGAGCGCCGCGGCCTCGGGCCCGGTGCGCGGCCCCCGCCCGGAGCGCGCTGCAGCTGGGGCCGGGACATGCAGCTGGGGCCGGGGCATGCAGCTGGGGCCGGGGCAAGCAGCTGGGGCCGGGGCAAGCAGCTGGGGCCGGGGCAGCCGTGTGCGATGCTCGGTCTGGGAAGTGTCTTACAGGAGGGGCCGCAGCCCAGGGCCGCCAGGGCCCGGCTCAGATGGTTGCAGCCCCTCGCCAGGGCTGCTCACTTTGGGGCCTGTTGGCCGCCCCCGAGAAAGAACAGGGGAGGCAGAGGAGAGCAGAAGGTGGTGGATGGGAGGAGGGTCTTGGGTTTGCTGAAGAGTCGCACCTTCTCTGACCTACATGCATCTGCCTAGGCCTGGGCATAGCGCTCCCTGGTGTGGGACAGCCAGCTGAGGAGGAGAGGAGACCTTTAAAAAAAATTGTGTGTGTGTGTTTTTCAAGGCCTACAAATATTTAAAAAAATATATTGTTCACCTTTTCTAAACACCTTCACTTATTAAGTCAGAATAAATCAGATCCCATTACTTGACGGCTGAGGAATCCCTTTCGGGGTCGTTAAAGCACGAAATAGTTCTGTAGACTTTTGCCACGTGTAAACTGGGGTTATTTGATAATAATGCAAGGCCTTCGGTGCTCTGGGTGTGTGGGTGTATGTCTGTGCGTTGGGGACATGGATTTTTTTCGATGTATCAAATCTGGGTCACAACTGCTAATTTTCGAGTTGACCTGATGTCTGTCTGAAGCATAAAGAAATTCAGTTATTCTCACTTTAAATAACATCCGAGTATATCTCACAGGTAAGTAAACAAACACGCAAAATAATTCCTCAAAACCTGTGATTTTGGTATTATGTGGAATCTAATAATACAACTGAAGCTTCTTCGGGTGTTATAACTATTAATATACCAGAGTCTGATTTCACTGATGACTCTTGCACAATTTTGGACGCTTTACACAACTTTGGAAATGTAAGATGCAGCTGTGGTTGCACTAGTGATGAAGCAGATTCAATTAAGTAACACTAGGAGGATGTTGATTGCTACCTAAAAGGAAAACTTTCTGCCATAAGTAAGATTTTTCAGCGAGGTTTTTTGGTGTGTGTCTGTGTGGAAACTGGATGATTTTCTACAGAAAATCCCAGTGGTTTGCAAATGTTTAGTAGCAAATTTATATACTGTTAAAAACGCTGTGGCATATTTTGAAGGAAAATGAAGTGGGGTTCTAAAACCCACTGACAAATTTTGATTTAGGCTGTAAATCCAAGACTGGAGAGCGACTTCACCTTAGGTGTAATATGAATGGTTTTGAAAAGTAGAGAGAAAAGTGATTGTGGACATTTGCAAGTTGCCCTCTCTCAGCTCATTTATTGAGCATGTACTCTGGGTAAGGCATGGTGTTGGGAGTAGTAGGGCCACAAATGTTAACCTGTTGGTGCTGTTGTCTTGGAGTTGGCACTCATTTAAAAACAGTCCACAGGCAGTTCTTGCTGTTGCTGCTGTTCCCTAGTTCAAGCACCCAATATTTGACACCGGATGCTATCTTGCAGTACTTCTCCCCACACCAGTTCAATCTGTATAGTTTACTGTCCAATTAATCTCACTGAAACATGACTGTTAGGAGGCTGTTCCTCTGCCCACATTTTGTTTGACCTGGAAGGAACTCCGTATTTTAGCCCCGTTTACTGGTCATTATTCCTGACCTGGCTTCTGCCAGGGGCCCAGTGCCTTTTTTTCTGGTCCCTGTAGATCCCTCTGCTTTGAAGTGCCTTCTCTGTGGAAATTCGATTAGTCTTTCAAAGCCTAACCTGGGTCTTCCATAATGCTTTCAGAGTCAACGTATATTAAGCTCTTTAGATGTGTCAGGCTTTTCCTGGTAGCTGGCTGAAAGTGATTGCTCCTTATCTGGGTGCTATCTCACTTTGTATCATCTTTCTGTTGCACACCGCGCAGCGGGTACAACACTGGGTGGATGCTTGGAGTGGAAGCTCCTGTCCCATCTCCCTGCTCCAAAAGTCCATTTAATACATTGTCCTCAAGTGTAGATATCTGTTTTATCAGATTCATGTATAATCTTAGCCAGAAGACTGAGAAGTGATTCATCTTTCTGATATTAATCCCAGAATGTTTTAGAGGTACTTGTGTAGACATCTATATTTGATTATGTACTTCTTGAGGGCAGAAAAGGTATTTTGTATGGTTTTGTATTTCAGGAAGAACCTAGTAAAAGGTAGACCCTATACATTTAATTAAATTAATGCAAGAATAGCCAAACAGGCCACTGTGTAACTATTATTATACATTAATAACTTTGACAGCAGAATTTTTTTAGCCCTATTCTGTCGCTTTCTTACTGTTGGCTTTGGTTGAAATGCTTTACCATACTTCCTTAATTCAAAGTACACCCATAGTTGTGAGATACACTTAATGTGGCCCTCCCCACAGAAGATGATATTAAATTCATAGTGTGAGACCCATCTTGATTTTTTTTTTAAGTCATAGTGTGAAAAATAGACATCTTCGAATGAAGGAAATCACTACTTTTCCTGTTTCACTTTCTCTAGCCTATAAAATAGTCATTAGCCTTCCCTACTCTCAGTAGTGAGATAAAATGAGGACTGATGTGAAAGTAACATGCTCATTTTCCTTTTCAGAATCCCCTTTCATAGAAGAGGTGTGTGTGTGGTTTGTCTTTTGTTTTTAATTTAGAGAGTATGTTTATTAAAGTTGGGGACAGTGGAAAAAGGAAGGGCCTAGGATAGAAACAAGAGGAGAGAGACTAGGTGGGACTGCTTTGGCTCCCTAGAAACGTTACTGAAAAGAAGTGAGCCAAGGTGGGGCAGCTGTCAGCTCACTGGAGAGTCATTGAAAAAGGGGGCCTTGGGAACGGGTTCAGGGGTTTAAACCAGGACAAGCTGCCACTGCCCATTGCTCCCCTGGTTGCAAGTCTTGTGGGGTCCCTTAAAGTGGTTTTTTAAAAATATATTTTATTGATTTTTTTTACAGAGAGGAAGGGAGAGGGATAGAGAGTTAGGAACATCAATGAGAGCGAAACATCGATCAGCTGCCTCCTGCACACTCCCTGCTGGGGATGTGCCCGCAACCAAGGTACATGCCCTTGACTGGAATCGAACTGGGACCCTTCAGTCTGCAGGCCGACGCTCTGTCCATTGAGCCAAACCGGTTAGGGCTCGTGGGGTCCCTTAGAGTTTAAGCGATGAATGCGGGGGGCGGGGGGGGGGGGGTGGGCATAAGAGGGAAAGGGAAGGTTAGGTCACAACTTTTTTACCTGACCAACTCCTATACATCCATTCTTTTAAGGTGATAACAAACCCACTACTTACTGCATTTTACTGGTCCCCTTCACTCTTCATTCTTTTGAGGATAAGTGCTATATAAGAAAATAAACAAGACCAGCCTGGTTATACATTATTATATCATCTGAATATATTTTTTAAATTGAGATATAATTGGCATATAACATTGTATTAGTTCCCAGTGTACAACATAATGATTTGATATATGTATATATTGCAAAATTATTACCACAGTAAATTTAGTTAACATTTATTGCCACAAAATACAAAATTGTTTTCTTGCCATGAGAAATTTTATTTATTTTATTGATTTTAGAGACAAAGTTTTAAAGAGAGAGAAACATAGATGTGAGAGAGAAACATTAATCTGTTGCCTCCCCTATGCACCCCATCCTGGGATTGAACCCACAACCTGGATATGTGTGTGCCCTCACCAGGAATCAAATCTGCCACCTTTTGGTGTACAGGATGATGTTCCAACCAGCTGAACCACAGCATGGGTGCTATGAGAACTTTTAAAAATTTATTCTTGCCTTAGCCAGTTTTGTTCAGTGGATAGAGTGTTGGCCTGTGGACTGAAGGGTCCCAGGTTCGATCCCAGTCAAGGGCACATGCCCAGATTGCAGGCTCAATCTCCAGTGAGGGGCATGCAGGAGGCAGCTGATCAGTGATTCTCATCATTGATGTTTCTATCTCTCTCCCTCTCCCTTCCTCTCTGAAATCAATTAAAATATATTTTAAAAAATTTATTCTTATCAACTTCCTGCTATATAATATAGTATTGTTAACTATATTCTTCATGCTGTTCTTTACATTCCCAAGACTTACTTTTCTTATAACTGGAAGTTTGTACTTTTGACCACCTTCTCCACAGACATTCTAAATAATCTTATTTTTTGTTGCTTGTCTGGAAAACTTTTGACTTTATCTTAAATGTAAAGGTAGGCCTTTCAGTGTCAGAAATTTTTAATAGATAAGTGATGAGCCCTTGGGGGGAGATGTAGCAAGGCTTTACCTGGAAGGTGATATTTAAACTGAAATTGGAATGGTGAGTAGGAATTTGCCAGTGGAAATTAATGATAAGTAGTTGGAAGTTCATACCTGTTTTCAGCTCAGTGGATCAATCTCACCATTTGTGGTTTTAAAACGAGAGATACTAGGAAGTTAAAGATAGAGCCATTTTATTGAAGACTTTGAGTGTGTAAGAGAAGGAAACAATGAGAGTTGGTTGTAAGATCAGGTTGACTGGTGTGTGTGTTAAGATAGGGCACACTTGAAGTTGAAAGGTTGAAAATACAAGAGAGAGAGAGCAGGAGCAAAATCCTAGAGGATTCTCTAGCACTTTAGAGGGGTGGGGAACCTTTTTACTGCGAAAGGTCATTTGGATATTTATAAGATCACTTGCTGGCCATACAAAATTATCAACTTAAAAATTAGCCTCCAATGTTTGGTCAAACATTTAATTAACTCACCCCTGATGCCTTGGCAGGGCCAGACCAAATGACTTCTCGGACCTTCTCAGGCTGGATGTTCCCCACCCCTACTTGAAAGCTATAATAAAAGGAAGCCCTCTCCCTGTGAGAGACTCAAATTTGAGTTTCTTTAAATTCTTGTGAATCACCGAGGGTGTTTTATGGTTTTTTGTTTTTTTTTTAAGGATTCAGAGATTTTGAAAAGTTTATTAGATTATTTTCAGAAAATAAGCAGTAGAAAAAACAAACTGGCAACTACCTGAATAGACCTAGAGAGTATTATGCTAAGTGAAATAATTCAGAGAAAGACAGATACCATATGATTTCCTTTAAATGTGGAATCTAAAAAAAATAAATGAAGCAACAAACAAACTCATAGATACAGAGAACATATTGATGGTTGCCAGATAGGAGGAGGGGTTGGTGGAATGGGTGAAAAAGAGGAAGAAATTAAGATGGACACATTGTCTTGTATAAAAACAGCCATAGGGATGTAAAGTACAGCATAAGGAATATAGTCAATAATCTATACACTAGTATATAAAAGCCTAAGCAACCGAACAACAGATCGACCAGCAGCTATGACATGCACTGACCATCAGGGGGCAGACGCTCAATGCAGAAACTGCCTTCTGGTGGCCGGGCTCATGGCTGGCAAGCCCAGCTGCAGCAGCGCGAACCTCTCACACCTCCGCGGCAGGGCTACCGAAAGTCAGCAGTGGGGTCGGGATGAGCGGGAACGGCACCCGGCCCGGCTCAGGCTCCTCCCCAGCCGCCTGCTGCTTCACGCACTGCTACATCCCTGCAGGGATCAGGCCTAAATCGGCAGCCCGACATCCCCTGAAGGGTCCCGGGTTGCGAGAGGGCACAGGCCAGGCTGAGGGACCCCACCAGTGCACAAGTAGACCTCTAGTATTGTAATAAGTACATTGGTGTCATGGATACGAGACTTATTGTGGTGATCACTTCATAAGTTATATAAATGTCTAATCACTATGTTGCACACCTGAAATTAATATAATAGTGTATGTCAACTGTAAATGAAAAATGAAAAAAAAATCTTAAAAAAAATTTTTAAGCCCTGGCCAGGTAGCTCAGTTGGTCAGAGCGTTGTCCCAACACACTAAGATTACAGGTTTGATCTTCGGTCGGGGCACACACAGAATCAACCAATGAATGCATAAATAAATACAATAAGTCCATGTTTCTCTCTCTGTCTCTCTCTCTCTCTCTTTTTCTCTCTTTCTCCCTCGTCCTCCCTCCCTCTTCCTCTCACTCTCTCTTCCTATTTCTCTAAAAACCAACAAATAAAATTTATAAAATAACAATTTTTTAAAAAAGAAAAACCAGAATTCAGAGGTAGAAAAATTCCACTGAAGTTTTTTTAGCTATGAAATGTGGATATTTTAGTTATATAACTATTCATAATTTAATAGTTTTGAAGAATAGCACTAAATTAAACACTCATGCTAAAGAAATATAGATCCTCATCACAAATCTCTCTCTCTCCCAGGCTTCCACTAGCCTGAAGTCTGTATTAACCTTCCCTTCATGTGTCACTTATGCATCTCTAAACTATATTGTTTAGTTTGTCTGTTTTAAATGTGTTTAGTAATTTTATTAAAGGAGAGAGCTAAAACATGTCTGAAACATACCTTTTAACATCATCTAAAATTTAGACAATATACTTTTTTTGTTGTTAATCCTCACTCGAGGATATTTTTCCATTGATTTGTAGAGAGAGTGGAAGGAAGGGGGAGAGACAGAGAGAAACACATTGATATGAGAGAGACACATCAATTGGTTGCCTCCCCGCCCCCCCCCCCCTCAACCAGGGCCAGGATGGAGCCTGCAACCAAGGTATGTGCCCTTGACTGGAATTGAATCTGGGACCCTCAAACCGGCTAGGGCAACAGTATACTTTTGTTATATTTAAATTTTTGCGTTATGCATGTTACATGTAGTCTTCCAAGATTTTTGACCAGTCTTTTCTTTTTCTGTTTCTCCTAACCAGTTTATTTGCTACTTGCTTCCCCTAATATTTATATTGCTCCTAAGACTTTATATTGAACCATAATAGCCTTGACCCTGTGTTTTTATTCTTCTTTTTCTTTCTTCCCTTTCCTAGTGAACTTACCTACTCATCTCAAATAATACCTCTCTCTGCTTTCTCATTGCTCTTGTCTTTTTTATCCCCACTCCATTCCTGCTCCTGCTCCAACATGAAATTAATTTTCTTCTTTATCGACCCTTCTGCGCCCCAACAGTTTATCTTGCTAGCTCTCCTCCTCTTGCTGTCGCCAGTGATTTTGCTGTTTTATTTGAGCCGATCCTGATTTTGCCAGCTCAGCTGTTTTTCCCTCTCACTCTGGCCCAGCTGTGCTTGTTCCATTTCATTTTGCTCATCCTTCTGTCTGTGAGTCTGTGTCCTTTGCTGCAAAAGATGCAGCCACATCCTGACCTCCCTTGCCCCCCTTTCTAGCTTTTCACTTTTTACATGAAACTTTACCTTTCGATTCCATCAACCTCATTTATTTGCAAGATTTTAAATACTCTACATTCTACTTGTGAATAAAGGACACCTGGGAAGAAGATTCTAGATTCCCTCTGCTACCATAGATGCAAGTCAAACCCCTCCTTTACTAGTAATTCCTGCAGTGTTTGTTAACTCAAATGATTTGGGTCTCATCCATGGAGGTGCTGTTTTAGTAGAACTGAACTGAGTCTTGGACATCTTTTTCTTTTTTTTTTTTTTTTTTTTGGTCTTATTTTTTTTTTGCCTTTATTGATTAAGGCAGTGGTCGGCAAACTCATTAGTCAACAGAGCCAAATATCAACAGTACAATGATTGAAATTTCTTTTGAGAGCCAAAGTTTTTAAACTTAAACTTCTTCTAACGCCACTTCTTCAAAATAGACTCGCCCAGGCCGTGGTATTTTGTGGAAGAGCCACACTCAAGGGGCCAAAGAGCCACATGTGGCTCAAGAGCCGCTTGTGGCTCGAGAGCCGCGGTTTGCCAACCACTGGATTAAGGTATTACACATGTGTCCTTATCCCCCCATTATCTTTTTCTTTTATAAAGCTTTGTTCATTTATGACATTCCCCTCTACTAGTCAATCTTGGGCCTTTTTTGCTTGCCTAATTTTCTAAAATTGATTTTTTCTTTTTATTGCCAGATTTTCTGCTTTCTGGGATTTTATGGATATGCCTGAGACATATCCAGGCTGAATTTATATAGAATTCTGTATCACATTAGCTTTTGGCACTGTGTCTGTAGTAGATTCTTATGAGGAATTCTCTACATTTTTTGTAGTTCATACACAATATTAAAAGCTTTTTTTAAAAAAATCCTTCAACAGATAATATGAAGTTACCATTTTATAGATAAAGAAATTGAGCTATGTCATTTGGGACAAATTATTTATTTACTTCTTCCTTCTTCTTACCCTCACCTATCATAAGTTTTTAGTTTTCATAGCTATGATATGATGTAGCTTTTTAAGTTTCTCCTAGTTTTCTCTTCAAAATATTTCTATTTTCAGGTGTAGCTGACAATTAACTGTGTTTCTGGTCAAATCTGAGGGAGAAATGAAGAAAATTCATTGAATTTGCTACAGCAAAATTCTTGAAAACAAGACCATGCCTGGCACAGAGTTAGTGCACCAGAGAGTGTGTCCTAGGTACCCTCTGCTGGGTAGGCTAAATGCACTGACCAGTTTGTTTTCCCTGCTCAAGAAGAATTAAGGACACATAATTTTTTTTTAAAGTACAGTCTTTTTAATGCAAATGAGAGAAAGGATGTATTCGTTTTGTGTTGCTACCATAAACTACCCTTAGCAGCTCAAACAACACAACTTTATCTTACAGTTCTGAAGTTCTGCATAAGTTCATGTACATATCAAAAGTATGACATGTGTCTCACCAGACTAATGTCAAGGTTTTAGCAGGGCTGGGTTCCCTTGTGGAGGGTACTTGTTCATTCATGATATTGGTCAATTATAGTTCTTGGCAGCTGCAGGGCTGATATCTCCATTTTCTTGGTGTCATCTGAGGGCTGTTCCCCACTTTCTAGAGTCCACCCGTATACCCACATTCCAAAGGCATATGACTCCCTTTCTCCATCTTCAAAGCCAACAACAAGGACTCAAGTCCTTCTAGTGTCAAATCTGTCTGACTCATCGCATCTCTCTGACTGACTGAAGCTGGAAAAGGGTTTCTGCTTTTAAAGACTCATGATTAAATTGGGTTTGCCTGGATAATCCAGGATAATATCATCTCAGAGTCTGTAATCTTAATCACATCTGCAAAGTCCCCTTTGCCTCCTAGGGCAACATAGTCACAGGTTCTGGGGATTAGGGCATGTATATCTTTGTGTGGTGATGGTAGGGGATGGGGAGGACAGCCATTATTCTGCCTACTAGGGAGAAACATAAGATACAAACAGTAAGTTGAAGTCAGAAGCAGCATTAGTACTTGACAATGACTGTTGTGTACGCCTTTTAGGTTGTTTATTTTTTGTGTTAACTTTTATTGATTAAGAAAGAGAGAAACATCGATTTGTTGTTCCACTTATTTGCATTCATTGGTTGATTCTTGTATGTGCCCTGACTGGAGATCGAACCCACAACCTTGGTGTGTCAGGACAACGCTTAGTGTAACTGAGCTACCTGGCCAGTGCCATGTGTATACCTTTTAGAAGTAAGCACTGTATTTAGCACTAAGCAGTGCAAACAGAAAACTCTGCTCATTTACCATAATTATATTATCTGTTGCTTTTTTTTTAACGTATGTGCATTCATGAACTTAATTATAACTGATAATGGGTCTTAACATAGTGTAATGTAGTGAAGAATGTAAATATACAACTGGTATATTTTTTACTACAAATAATGGCCTTTTCTAATGGTCCAACTCATTGAATCTTAACAGTAATATCCACAAGGAAGGCTACATTTTACAGATGAGAAAAGGGAGACTAATCACATCACACAGCTAGTAGCTGACCAAGCTGGAATTTGAGACCAGGTCTTTCTGACTCCTCTTCCATATCATACGTATCTCTTGATTTCCTCAAATTCCGTATCAGACCTTGTCTATTGGCTTACTGCTGCTTTGTCAGCTTCCTTTACTAAAACAGATAACCACCTCCACTCCACTCATGCAAAATAGGGGTAAAGTCCTATAAAACAAGGATAAAGTCCTTTCTCTGCTCCTTAGTAGTTAACCTCTTGAATCTCCCTTAGTCTCAGTGTCCTCATCTATAAAAATGGAATGAATGCATGAGATAATGTGTAACACTTGTCATGAATAAGGAATGGTTAATATTTCATCTTTTTGTCCTTTTTAAAAATATATCTTTTATTGATTTCAGAGAAAAAGTGTGACAGAGAGAAAATCAATGATGAGAGAGAATCATTGATTGGCTGCCTCCTGCACACCCCCTACTGGGGATCAAGCCTGAAATACGGGCCTGCTTGTGCTCTTGACTAGGAATCGAACTGTGACCTCTTGGTTCATAGGTTGATGCTCACTCAGCTCAACCACTGAGCCAAACCGTTAGGGCCATCTGCTTCTTTGAATGTTTCTATAATTTCTCCATATGCATTTAAAAAATTAACCCATACTTGATCAATATTGTATAGTAATGCTGTTCATAGCAAAAATTATTCTTTTGCCCTTCATGTGTCCTACTGTGTTGATTTCCACTCTCCCTCTCCCCCCATCCCTGCTTGCTTTGCTCATTTGGGGCCAGCTGATACTTGGAGGAATCTGCTATACTTGACTCTAATTGTTTCCTAGCTTATGTTGGTGTTTTCTTGTACTTAGCATATTTGTTTGCATCTAGATGTTTTATGGGAAGTTCTGTAGTTTATCAGCATTGTTTTAACAAGAATCAAAATTGTTTATCAAGATTTTTTTTATTCCAGGTATACATATGCAGTATTGCTTTATTTAGTCTAAATGACCATCCAACTACACTAAGGAGTTAGAAAGACTGTAGGATAAAAAAATTAGCCCAGCCGGCATGGCTCAGTGGTTGTGTCGACTTATGTATGAATCAGGTCATGGTTTGATTCCTCATCAGGGCACATGCCCGGTTTGCAGGCTCCATCCCCAGTGGGGGGCATGCAGGAGGCAGCCGATCAATGATTCTGTCTCATCATTGATGTTTCTATCCCCCTCTCCTTCTCCCTTCCTCTTTGAAATCAATAAAAAATATTAAACAGTATATATATTTTTTAAATTAAAAATACAAAGCCTCGGGATTTATTCTAGGAAGGATCTGTTTTATTATAAAGAACAGAAACCTATTCCAACTAGCTCACAAAAAGAATTTTTGTGTGTGTGGGTTTTTTATTTGTTTGTTTTTAAGTGAAAGAGAGTTTATTAGTGAAACTGAGACTGAGAGAGTGGCTTCTTCACAGGAATAGCAGCCATGAAAAGAGGTTTTGATAATAATTTAAAGAGTGCTCAAAGGGCCCTAGCTGGTTTGGCTCGGTGGATAGAGCATCGGCCTGCGGACTGAAGGGCCCCGGGTTTGATTTCAGTCAAGGGCACATGCCTGGGATGCGGGCTTGATCCCCAGTGGGGGGCGTGCAGGAGGCAGTCATTCAATGATTCGCTCTCATCATTAATGTTTCTATCTTCTCTCCCTCCTTTCCTCTCTAAAATCAATAAAAATATTTTTTTAAAAAAAGAGTGCTCAAAGGAACCCAGGGGGGGAGAAATACCTGTAAACAAATCTTAGGGAACTGGCCACTCTGAAATCTTCGTTTTCTTTTCTTTTTTTTTTTTTTTTTTTTTAATATATTTTATTGATATTTTTTTACAGAGAGGAAGGGAGAGGGATAGAGAGTTAGAAACATCGATGAGAGAGAAACATCAATCAGCTGCCTCCTGCACACTTCCCACTGGGTATGTGCCCGCAACCAAGGTACATGCCCTTGACCAGAATCGAACCCGGGACCCTTGAGTCCACAGGCCTACGCTCTATCCACTGAGCCAAACCGGACAGGACTGTTTTCTTCTCAGAGCTTCTCTTTCAACCCTAAAGGTAATTAGGACTGTGTGTTTTGGGTTTTAAACATTCTTTTATTGTTTTTTGGTCTATTTTTATTTATTTCAGAGAGAAAAGTAGAGGGAGAGAGAAATAGAAACATCATTGATGAGAGAGAATCATCAATCAGCTTCCTCCTGCACTCCCCTTACTGTGGATTGAGCCCACAACCCGGGCATGTGCCCTTGACCAGAATGGAACCTGGGACCCTTCAGTCCACAGGCTGATGTTCTAGCCTAGCCAAAACTGGCTAGGGCTTTTTTCTTTTTTTAAAGATAATCTCTTTATTATTGATTTCTGATTTTATGTCATTTAGTTATGAGAACATAGACTATGTGTATTGATTCTTCAGTGTTTGAGACTAATTTTGTAGCCAAGTACTTGGTCAGTGTTTATACGTATCCCATGTATGCTTGAAAGTGTTTTGTGTACATGCAGGGTTCCATACATGTCCATTAGATTAGACTTGCTATTTGTGTGTCATGTCTTCTGTATTAATAGTCTTGAATTTAGGGGTTAGATGTTAACATCTATAATGATAATGGATTTTTTTTTTTTTTGGTTAGTTCTGTCATATTGATTTATCTGTATGTTTTGCTCAGTTTTGTTGATGTTAGTTGTTGGATTGGTTTAATTTTAATTATGTTCTATTTTCTGGCTATACTGCAATTTTCCCATTCTTTTTACTTAAGGAAATTTTAGGGTGGGTTGTTTGTTGTATTGTGAAAGATAGTATTGCATGGATTATTCATGTGCCTGCCTACTTGAACACATGTGCTAGAGTTCTGTAGGTATATCTTGAAGTGGAATTGTGGGTGGAAGGTATACACATCTTCAGTTTACCAGCTAATCTGACTCATTCTCCAGAGTAGTTACCAATTAACTTTCATTCTTGTTCTTTCAGCCCCTATGTCACCCTTTCTTTTTTAAGGCCTGCACTTTTTATGATACTAAAAAATCAATATAAAAGGGTGTCTTTTACCAGGGGAATTTAATTATAGGTAAATTTGAGTTTATTTCTATCTGGTACCACCTTGGTTCAATCACATGGGGGGAGGGGTCAAGGCATAGATCACAGGTACGCCCATTTGCCATGGGCTTTTGGGTAAGGCAGGCACACAGCAATATGGTGGTCATGTTTCCCAAGCATATATAATGTCACCTGTTCTTTGTAGGACAGTGTAGAAAGAGTAATGGAAAAAAAGATACCTTCTCCTAACTTGTTTTTTTGCAAATTATTAATTAATTTAAATCCCTAAGTTTTCTATTTATAAAATGCCTATAGTACCAATATAGTGCTCCCTATAGGGTTGTTCATCAGTTAGGTTCTTTCTGGCTATTGCAGCTTAGACAGCACACTTGAAAATTTTCCAACAGCCTGCTATTTGTAATTAGAAAATCTTGATTAGTGTGGTGGCTGCTCTGCTTACTTGTTACTTTGGTAAAGTTCAAATCACTTCTACTTCCATTTTCTCATCTAGAAAAAAAACAGTAGAAATGCCTGGCTTATCTTAACTCAGAGGATTTTTGTGAGTTTGAAGTAAACAATGTATGCAGGTTCCTTCTAAGCTGCAAAGTGCTTTTATTAATAGTAGTATCTTAGAGATAATGTTCCTAATCTGTTGAGTATCCTAAAATTAAGTTGTGGGGGGAGGGAGAGGAGGTGGGGAGGTCTTGCCTGTAAAAAAAACTATTCACTATGCTGACTTCAAACTGTAATCACTCGAAGAAAACAAGATCATGCATTACTCGGCAAAATGGCAGTTATTTGATCCTGAAATTCTCTCTGGATTTCATAAAAGAAAAAGTCTGTTTCTATCAGCTATTCTCGTAGCCCACTTGAGATTGAGAAGGATATCAAGTAGGAGGTGCTCTTTTTCATTAGTCTTCAGGGAAGAGTGGTAAGGCCAATATGTAGTTGTTTTATAACTTGATTTCTTTTGGTACCTTCTGATAACGTCTTGAATGATTTCTCTCAATTTTGAACCCCTTTGGAAAGAGGCAGGTGTTTAGACCTGTGGAAGTCTTCAATATAAATGAATCTGTTGATCAAAGGTTATCATCTCTTTGGACAAAGTTTTTTTAGTTCAGTTTTTACTATTTTTTTATTATTTAAATATATTTTTATTGATTTTTTACATAGAGGAAGGGAGAGGAATAGAGAGTTAGAAACATCGGATGAGAGAGAAACATCTATCAGCTGCCTCCTGCACACCCCCTACTGGGGATGTGCCTGCAACCAAGGTACATGCCCTTGACTGGAATCGAACCTGGGACCTGGGACCCTTCAGTCCGCAGGCCGACGCTCTATCCACTGAGCCAAACCAGTTAGGGCCAGTTTTTACTACTTCAAAGGGCAAAGTAAAAGGATAGGTGTCTAAAATTACTTAGGCCCAAAGTTTTATTTAACTTGATACAAAAATTATTAAATAGGGAAATGAGTTAGTTATTAGTTACACATTGAAGCAGTAATAATTGTATGCCTGGTGAGTTGATTCACCAATCCTTTAAGTAAAGGTATTTGTTACACGTTTTCAGGATAACGTTTGGTATGTGGTAAAGAAATTCAACTGGTTTCACAGACAGAATCCAAAATGATCTTGACAAGCAGAATAATTGGCTAAATTTAGCAAAATGGAATTGAATAAAATGAAGTTTAAGTCCTATATTTACTTTTATTTTTTAAATCTTAACCCAAGGATATGCTTATTGATTTTACAAAGAGGGCAAGGGAGAGAGAGACAGACAGGCAGACACATCTGTGTGAGAGAGAACATCATTTGGTTGCCTTTTGTATTTGTCCCAACGGGGGATCAAACCCACAGCCTTTAGGTATATGTGACAGTGTTCCAACCAACTGAGCCACACTGGCCAGGGCCCTATATTTACTTTTTAAAACAAACATACAAATAGAGGTCAGCTGATTAAATAGCAGCACATTTTCTAAAAACTTAGTTTGACATGACATGGTTCAATTTGAGTCAGTTGAGTGATAAAGCTAACAAAGGAATAATTGTGCTACTGGGTTAGTAAAAGTAAAACGTACAGACAAGGCAGGTAATAGTTCTATTCTTGTCAGGACTCAACTATTTAGTTAGTTATGGAAACACTTTAAAAAAATTTTTTAATGTTTTTTTTGAGAGAGAAAGGAGAGGGAGAGAAGATAGAAACAGGAACATTGATCAGCTGCTTCCTGCACGCCCCCTACTGGGTTTAGATCCCACCACCCGGGCATATGCTCGATCCACTGAGCCAAGCAGTTATGGAAACTCTTGTTACCCATTGGAGTCTATGCTCAGGAGACTGGTCAGGGTGGTATATGAAAGCGCTATCAACCATGACATTTTAGTAACAGTTGAAATAATGGAAACATTTTAACCAAAAAAAGAAGACTTAAAGAATATAATAATGACTTACAAATACTTAGGTGACTGTCATATAAAAGAAGGCTTAAACAGCCTTTTGTGGCTTTTCACTGGCAGAACTAGGACCATGAGTAGAAGAAATATTGATTTGGACCACCTATGAAATGGAAAGAGCTTGTTAAATCGTGTGTTGGGCCTTAACCGGTTTGGCTCAGTGGATAGAGTGTTGGCCTGCAGACTGAAGGGTCCCAGGTTTGATTCCAGCCAAGGGCACAGGCCTGGGTTGCAGGCTTGGTCCCCAGTAGGGGGCATGAAGGTGGCAGCCAATCAATGATTCTCTCTCATTGATGTTGCTATCTCTCTCTCCCTCTCCCTTCCTCTCTAAAATCAATAAAATAATATATATTTTTTAAAATGTTGAGTTGGTTTGTTACTGGAGCTGTTCTGATAGGGGTTTGATTGATTTGTATTGGGGCTTGGGTGGTGGAATGTATGCAAAGAGTAGATGATTGGATTGGGTTTTTATTGATTTTTTTTTTTTTTTTTTTTTTTTTTTTTAGAGAGGGAGAGAGAGAGGAAGGGGTAGGGGGGATCACTGTGAGAAACATCAGTTGGTTGGCCTCCTATGTGCACCCGGACTGGGGATTGACTGGGGATGAAACCCAAAATCTGGGTATGTGCCCTGACTGGAGATCAAACCCAAGACCCTTCAGTGCTTGGACAACACTCCAACCAACTGAACCATACCGGCCAGGGGGATTTTTTTTTTTTTTCTTTCTTTTTAAAGAAGTTTAAGGTACTGTTTGGGCAGTCCCTATGTTGGAGTTAGAAAAATGAACAAGACTTTTCTACCCTAAAGGGGAAACCAGTTTGCTGTAGTAATTACAAGGTAACCTAACAGAGATATGTACAAGTAGTAAGGGAGCCTGGAAAAGATTAATTGTAACGGGAGTGAATGGCTCAGAACAGATTCAGATTTTTGGTAAGCATTTATTGAGCACCTACTGTATGCTCAGTGCTGTGCTCTGACTTTCATATGTGTTCTTACAGTAATCCTATTGACCCTACTTTACAAATGAAAAATCAGGCGTGACATAATCAGACATAGTCTCATTTGTTTGAATAATTCCCCATTTAATAATCCTACAGAATCAGTTTGTGCTTTTGGTCCTATTTTTTATATTTGTTATCTGTTGAGAACAGAGAATTGAGCTGAGCTGCTTACAGTCTTTTATTTCACCATAATGGTTGGATGTCCTTACACCAGCAATGTGATACAGAGTGTGGGGGTATAGGGTTTTTGTCAGGATTTTGTGGGGGCTTAAGACTGAAGGAGTCTTGGGATTGTAAAGAGCATTATGTGGCATAGAGAATCCTGTTTTTATCCTCTTGGATAACTTCTAAGAAATAGCCTTATTCCCCATCTCTAAACAGGATAATTTTCTACCCTTAACTCATTTTTCTGACATTAATTAATGAGCCCTTTCCACTATTTAACCTTTCTTTCTTGACCTCCTCCCCACCCCCCAATCCTCTCTGGCTTAACATTTTCCTTCTTGGAGAATTTACCCGAGAAATAGAAAAATCATGTTGGATTTGAGTGTGAATATGTGAATTTTCAGCCTTAGTCATGAGTAAGTCTTGTTAAAAAGTTCTACTGATCCTTTAGTGGTTTTTAGGGTTTTAAAAAGGAAACCAAAGCCTTTTATTTCACAACTCATTATTTTACTTGCAGGCTTCCTTGTAATTTTCTTATCACACCAACATTTAGTGTAACTATTTTTGATCACACTAGAAGTTTTGCTAGTTATTTAAATACCACGTACTATGGAGGTTGTTGGATGAGGCCCTAAAAGTATTGCTTACATAGTGTTTGATCCTAAAATAGATCCATTTATATATATATCTATCTACACATATATATGTGTATATGTATATACATATACACACACATATATGTGTGTGTGTGTGTGTAAATAAAACGGTGAAAGTGATAAGTGCTCATGGTAAAAAAAAAAATGAAGATTAAATTCTCTACCACTTTACATAAATATGGTAAACTATGGTTTGTGTATCTTTCCAGAAGTTTTCTATACATCTATGTCTTTGTGTGTGTATGTGTGTGTGTGTGTGTTCCAATCCCACCAGTAGGGATTATACAATTAGTACTGTTTTGTCCTATGCATTTTTTTTTCACATAAGGGTGAATCTTGGGTGTATTAAAATATCATCACATATAAAACCTCTCTCATTGTTTTTAAGCACCTGCATAGCTAAACCACAGTTTAATCAGTTCCTGATTCTGTTAGTCTTGGTCTGTGGTTCCAAATAGTAGAAACCTACTATAGCTAAATTAAGCATAAGATTTTATTGGGAAGATTAGAAGTCCACAGAATTGATAGGAAGGCAGTATTGTCAAGCTTGAAAATGGCAAAACCAAGGAAGGCACAAGGCACAGCCAAATTCCTGCTGTCAGTATAGCCTTCTGAAGATGCTGGGCACATGCCAGTATCTCTCGTCTCCACTGTAGCTGCCGTGGAGTCTCATACTGGAGCACTCCTTCAAGAATCTATATTATGAACAGTAGCATCTGATTAGCTCATCCTAGGTCACACGTCTATGCCCTAGCTGCCACGGAGCTCAAAGAAGGGTTCTCCGATGCTAGGTTGCCAAAAACCACAAATGTCCAGGACACTTTTTGATGAATATTACATGTACACGGTTCTGTGGTATGCATTCTTGTGCATCTGTGTAACAAAATTTGTGGGTCAATTAGGATATACATTTTACATTTTGATAAATACTGCCAAATTACCTTCCATTAAAAAATATAAGAAATAATATTTAATTTTGAGCTTGCTATATGTTTCATGTACTTAAATTCAGCAGGCTACTCTCAACATTGTGTTGACTGATGCTTCATCTACTAGTATGTTTGGGAGTTTAACAGTTTGACTTAGTTACTGTTAACATGTACTGGTATTTCTTGGGCTCTTATTAGTTTAATCTGGCAACTGCATAAAATAGTTCTTTTTGCTTACAGCCTTAACTTTGATACCCATTTCTATCATAACATACTACTTAGACATCATGTACAGTAAATTTTTTTCACAGTTATTATAATGTACATTCAAGCTTTTTCTTTCCATAGCATTCTGAAAAAATACTCTCTTCAAGCTACTTCATTCAAATGTATTCCTGAGATGTGCACTTCTTAATTGGCATCTTTGCTTATAAAAAAAAACTGGGCAAATGCTCAGATTAGCGTACGTTTAATATACCTGTTATTAACTGGATCATTGTTTGGGATAAAGTCAGTATCAAAGACATAGTATTCATTTTTTAAAACTTCATTAAATGTCTGCCCTGTTCAGGTCATTTAGCTCATGAATATTGCCTCCTCCTTCTTAATATTGCTACTAATACCTGGAAAATGTGATAACATTCTTTTTAGTTAAGAGAGATATTGGATGCAAATAGTAATAAGTATCTGAGAAGAACAAATTCAGGAGGTTGGGTGGTGTAATGGAAAATACGATTTAGAATCAAAACACCCAATTTTGATTTTCAATTCTCCCTCTTCTTTTATTAACTTGAGACATAACACTTACCTCAATTTCTTCATCTTTAAAATAAGGTGGTTATTCCAACTTTACTGACTTCATAGATTTACTGTTAGGGTGAGATAAGATTGTGTATGAAGAGGGAGCATATTTTCATCTTCGTATTGGTAAAGGCCATGCAGATATTTTACTAGTTGTACCGGTTAATAATGCGAATTTTATAATAAAAGAAAACAAGATAATTTCAAGAGAAACATCAAAAGTGCTTTATTCAAAGTAATGTCCATCGCTAGCTACACATTTCCCCATCTTTCAGGTAATTTGTGGATACTGTCCCAATAGAACTTTTCTTGATTTGAGGCAAACCATTCAGAGACCCAATTTTCTACTTCTTTGTACGTTTTGAAGTGCTGCTCAGAAAGTGCATGTGCCATCTATCCCAACAAGTGGTAATCTGAAGGAGCAAGGTCTGGTGAATATGGCGGGTGGGTTAATACTTCCCAGGCAAGATCTTTTAACGTGTCTTTAACTGGTTTTGAAGTGTGTGATGGTGCATCATCATGAAGCAAAATTACTTTGCTGTGTCTTCGGGCACATTCTGGTCGTTTCACGATCAAAACGTGGTTCAAATTGATTATTTGTTGTCAGTAGCGATCAGTATTAACGGTTTCACCTGGTTTTAGAAGCTACACCACACCTTCCTGATCCCACCAAACACAAAGCATTGTCTTCTTTCCGAAGTGATTTGGCCTTGCAGTCGATGTTGATGGTTGACCTGGATCGACCCATGATTTTGTGTGTTTGGGATTCTCAAAATAAATCCACTTTTCATCACCAGTCACAATTCCATGCAAAAAAAAACTTTCTTTTGTGCTGTTGAAGCAACATTTTACTGATGACTTTTCAGTTTTCCATTTGTCTTTTTCTTTTTCATCTTTATTGTTCAGATTATTACAATTGTTCCTCTTTTTTCCCCGCATAGCTCCCCTCCACCCGGTTCCCACCCCACCCTCTGCACTTACCCCCCCCCCCCACTGTCCTCATCCATAGGTGTACGATTTTTGTCCAGTCTCTTCCTGCACCCCCCCATACCCCTTTCCCCCCGAGAATTCTCAATCCACTCCCTTTCTATGCCCCTGATTCTATTATACTCACCAGTTTATTCTGTTCGATTTTTTATTCACTTGATTTTTAGATTCACTTGTTGATAGATATGTATTCGTAATTTTTATCTTGACCTTTTTCTTCTTCTTCCTCTTCTTAAAGAATACCTTTCAGCATTTCATAAAATACTGGCTTGGTGGTGATGAACACCTTTAGCTTTTTCTTATCTGTGAAGCTCTTTATCTGACCTTCAACTCTGAATGATAGCTTTGCTGGGTAGAGTAATCTTGGTTGTAGGTTCTTGCTATTCATCACTTTGAATATTTCTTGCCACTCCCATCTGGCCTGCATAGTTTCTGTTGAAAAATCAGCTGACAATCGTATGGGTGCTCCCTTGTAGGTAATTAACTGATTTTCTCTTGCTGCTTTTAATATTCTCTCTTTGTCTTTTGCTCTTGGCATTTTAATTATGATGTGTCTTGGTGTGGTCCTCTTTGGATTCCTTTTGTTTGGGGTTCTGTGTGCTTCCTGGACTTGTAAGTCTATTTCTTTCACCAGGTTGGGGAAGTTTTCTGTCATTATTTCTTCAAATAGGTTTTCAGTATCTTGCTCTCTCTCTTCTTCTGGCACCCCCATAATTCTGATGTTGGTATGCTTGAAGTTGTCCCAGAGGCTCCTCACACTATCTTCATATTTTTGGATTCTTTTTTCTTTTTGCTTTTCCGGTTGAGTGTTTTTTGCTTCTTTGTATTTCAGATCTTTGACTTGATTCTTGCCATCCTCTTGTCTGCTGTTAGATCTCTGTATATTTTATTTCAGTCAGTGTATGCTTAATTTCTAGTTGGTCCTTTTTCATATCCTTGAGGGTCTCGCTAAATTTATTGGCCTTTTCTAGAAAAATCTTGAAAAACCTTATAACTGTGGTTTTGAACTCTATATCCAGTCGTTTGTTTTCCTCCATTTCTTTCATTTGTGATCTGTTTCTTTGTCTCTGCATTTTTGCTGCTTCCCTGAGTTTATAGAGTGGCTTTGTGTGCTAGGTGTCCTATAGGACCCAGTGACTTAGCCTACCCAGTTACCTGAGGTGGACACTCTTGGTGTACTCCTTTGTGGGCTGTGTGCACAGTCTTGTTGTAGTTAAGCCTTGATTGTTGTTGGTATCACTGGGAGGAATTGACCTCCAGGCCAGTTGGCTGTGAGGATCAGCTGTGTCTACGCTGGGAGAACTTCTGTGCTGGAGACACTCTTATGAGACAAGACTTGCAAAAGCCTCTGTGCTCAGCTTGGATGGGGCGGAGTCTCAGGGTGGAGCAGACAGCCTTGGCTTCCCGTTAGCCCTGCCCTAAGAGGCTCCTGGGTCTCAGTGTCCCGCAGTAATCTCTGCAAGCACCTCTGAGAGAAAGCCACCCTCGAGTTTTCGTCCGCTGCCAGACAGTCCAGTTTCTCCCCATATGAGTTTGGGTCCCCCTTTTTTAAGAGAGAGAGTGAAAGGGAGGGGGAGAGAGAAACATCTCGACCGGAACTGGAGTTCAGCGCAGTCGGGAGCTTTTGTCTCCCTCCCGCTTGAGAAAGCTAGCTGCCTACTCAGTTGCCAGTCCTCTCCGTGCGCACGTCTCAGTACCTCTGCCTTCTGCAGCTCCTCTGAGTCTCAGTGTGCTTTTCTCTTTCCTTCTAGTTGTGGAATTTCCACTCAGCCAGCCTTCCTGTGGTTCTGGATGATGTCCGTTTTGTCTTTTAGTTGTCGTTTTGAAATTGATGTGCGAGGCAGCAGTTTAGGTGTTTACCTATGCCACCATCTTGGTTTCTCCCATTTGTCTTTCATTCAGTTGATGTGGCACCCATTTTCCTTCTTTAAAATCTTTCCCATTGCTTGTAATCGATAGGAAATTGTTTGCTGAGCAACATTTAATCTTTCTGCCAGTTTTTGAGTTTGACACGCATCTTCACCCAATAATGCTTGTAATTGTTGGCCTTCAAACTTTTTCAGTTGACCTGGACGTTCTTTGTCTTCACATCGAAATCATCACTTTTAAAGTGTTTAAACCAGCGTTCACAAGTATCTTGAGATGGAGCATGTTCACCATAAGCTTCCCGAAGTATAAGACAACTTTTTCTTCAAAATAATGAGTTAAAACTTTCCACAAATGCTCTTTTTTCACACAAAATTCGACATTTTTAAGCATAAAAATATCTATGATGTTAACACCTTCAGCAAATTTGACATATGAAGTTTTGAAGCTTGCTGTCAATATAACAAAATAGCATACATATCAAATCGCATATATATCAACATACGTGTAACTCCATCTATTGAAAAAAATCCGCATTATTAATTGGTACACCTAGTAAATAACACAAGTACATTAGTATAAATTTGGTTTATAGGGCTCCATAGATACAATAAAAAAGAAATGTCCATATTGAAGTGTTGTTTTTTTTTGAGTATTTGGCAGATAGCATTAGTCCAGCTATTTTAAACTGGGTAATTGCCAAAGATAGTCGAAACCAAAATCATGTTTTGAACTTAATCTGTACTGTGGTGAAATATATGTCCAGCATTTTCAGTTATTTATCTGTTATACTTAGCATGTAGTAGCTTCAGATTAGTTGTAGTTGGAAAACTAAACTGAAAAGGATTGGGCACTGAAACTACTAGCATTTTATTTTTTTTATTTTCGCTGTGAAGAAACTACTAGCATTTTAGTTGGATGTGTTTAGGGTAGTGGTCCTCAAACTTGACTGCACATAAGAATCACCTGGAGAGCTTGCTAAACCACAGACTGCAGGGTTCTACCCCAAAGTTTGTGATTCAGTAAGTCTGGGATGGTGCTAATTGCATTCTAACAAGTTTCCAGATAATGCTGATAACTGCTGGGGTAGGTGTTTTAGGGAAACCATATAATTTATATCTTCCAAGCTGATCCATACTTTATCAGAACAAGAGGAATAACTGAGCCTGCCCCTGGTAAACCAGGATAATATAAGGTCATCCTAATTTTACATAATGGAAAAATCTTTTTACAAAGAGGTTTATGTAATAGAATTGTCACCTGGTGGATGACTCATGCTACCCAAGTTGTATTTATTATGTTAAATTGCCAACAGATGATTCAGTCAGATTTCTCCCTTGATTCCTGTCCTTATAAATGTTAATTAAAGATAATAGAAGTATTCTAGATTCTTTAGCTGATTTATTTTGCCATGAATACTAGCAAAATTATTGTAGATGAGTTCTTGAGTTCTTTCGTTGGATGTGTGGCTGGATTAGATATTAGAAAGTAATTTCCAAGTTTGTTTTTGTTAATCTTCACCCAAGAATATTTTTTCCCATTGATTTTTTTTTTTTTAAGAGAGAGAGTGAAAGGGAGGGAGAGAGAGAAACATCTAAGTGAGAGAGTTACATTGATTGGTTGCCTCCTGCATGCACCTGATCAGGCGAGGATTGAGCCCGCAACAGAGTTATATACCCTTGACCGGAATGGAACCCTTGACCCTTCAGTCCGCGGGTAGACCTCTAACCACTAGCAAAACCAACCAGGGCCCAAGTTTGTTTTTTATAAGCCCCAATAATAGGTACATATTATGTTGCAACCCAGTGTTCATATATGTTCTAAAACAAAAGTTTCCAAACAGTACTATCCTAACCTTGTATAGTACTAGTATATACAGTCTAATATTTATTATTTGGTTCTAGTCATTTTTTAATGCTAGTTGACCTAACTGGTTAGCAGGGGTGGGCAAACTTTTTGACTCGAGGGCCACAATGGGTTCTTAAACTGGACCGGAGGGCCGGAACAAAAGCATGGATGGAGTGTTTGTGTGAATTAATATAAATTCAAAGTAAAGGAGCAGAGGGGAGAGCAAGAGAACCGGATAGAACAGCCGGATCCGGCCCGCGGGCCGTAGTTTGCCCAAGGCTGGGTTAGAGTCTACCGTTTAAAAATCACTGCACAGCCGGGCCGGTATGGTTCGGGTTGAGCGTCTACTCAGGAACAAAGTGGTCACTGGTTTGATTTCTAGTCAGGGCACATGCCAGGTTTGCGGGCTCAATCCCCAGGGAGGGCCAGGTAGGAGACAGCTGATAGATGATGTTTCTATCTCACTATCCCTCTCCCTTGCTCTCTCTCGAAAAATCAGTAAAAACATTTAAAAAAATATCTGCGCAAAGGACCTCTGATTTTAACAAACTGTGACATTCTAAGATTCTGAAAGGGTAGGTAGTTATACTTCACTTTCTCTACTCTGATTCTCCTCAAACACTCTAGCCATTCTCCACCATTACAATAAGCTAATGGGAGAAGGTGTCAGGAGTTTGGAAAGAAAGGGAAATGATGCTGTTTTTACCACATTCTGCTACCTGTCTTTGCTGTTAGCTTTAATAGTCTGTCATTTATTCCCTGTGAAAATTGGCATATGCTCCATTTTATTTTCTAATTTTTAAAAATTTAAATTGCATCTATCTTTGTATTTGTGAAAATATTGCACTAAAAAAAGACAAATGAGGTCTTTGCTAAGAAAATCTAAGCTCAGCTTATATTCAGAAACCTTCAACTTCAAAATAAATTTGACTTACCTTAATAAAGGATGTATTAGTCATACTAGTTGTATCAGTCAGTGTCCAACTAGGAGACAGAAACCACATAGGAATTTGAACAGGGAAAGTCTAATGTAAAGAATCATTAACTATAATGTGGAATTAGAGTAATGGAACATTAAGAAGTAAAGAGAACACTAAAGAATACAGTAAGCAGATAAAGGGCATAGCTACTACCCGTAAGACTGAGGCAGAGCATGGAAGGAAGGAACAAATCCGACATCCATACCTCCTTGGAGGGGCATGGTTGAGGCCCACTGGATGGCAGAGAATTTCACTGAGAGGCCAAAAGTACTACATGGAAAATTCCGGAGAGAATTCAGTAAACAATTCATTAATGTTAAATTGTATTCAGATCTGAGTAGTGTGATGATATCTCATGCTGTCCCACTGTATCCTGCCCAGACATGAATCATCCCTTTGTCCAGTGTCTCCACATTGTAGACGCTTACCACCAATTAGTCCCTCAGTAGCCATCTGGATTATCAGATCGGCTGTGGTGGTATTGCAGTGCTCATGTTCAGGTCACCTAATTTTACTTACTGATGGCCCCAAAGCGCAAGATTAGTGATGCTGACAATTTGGATATGCCACAAAGAAGCCATAGTGTTTTCTTCAATTGAAATGTGAACGTTCTGGACTTAATACGGGGAAAAGAAAATCATATTCTGAGGTTGCTAAGATCTATGGTGAGAACAAATCTATCTGTGAAAAGTGAAAGTCATGTTAGTTTTGCTCTGCCTCAAACTGTGTTAAGTTATAGGTACAGTTCATAAGTGCTTAGTTAAGGTGGAAAAGGCATTAAGTTTGTGGATGGAAGATATGAACAGAAAAAGTGTTCCTATTGACAGCAATGTGTTGCACCAGAAAGCATTGTGCCTTTAGGAAGATTTCAGCAAGGGATCCCCTGAAATGAGTGACCACGTTCAGATAACCTTTATTGCACTATGTTATTACAATGTTTCTATTTATTATTTATTGCTAATTTCTTACTGTGCCTAATTTATAAATTAAACTTTATCATAGGTATGTAAATATAGGAAAAACCATAGTATAAATGGGATTCAGTACTATCTACAGTTTCAAACATTCACTGAGGGTCTTAGAATGTATCCCCCCAGATAAGGGAGACTGCTGTGCAAAAAGGTGAATGTTACTGCTTTTATTTTTTTATTTTTTTTTAATATATTTTATTGATTTTTTACAGAGAGGAAGGGAGAGGGATAGAGAGTTAGAAACATGGATGAGAGAGAAACTTTGATAGAGAAACATTTTTTTTTTATTGATTTTTTACAGAGAGGAAGGAAGAGTGATAGATAGTCAGAAACATCGATGAGAGAGAAACATCGACCAGCTGCCTCCTGCACACCTCCCACTGGGGATGTGCCCGCAACCAAGTTACATGCCCTTGACCGGAATCGAACCTGGGACCTTTCAGTCCGCAGGCTGACGCTCTATCCACTGAACCAAACCGGTTTTGGCAATGTTACTGCTTTTAAAAGAAGGAAGGTGGATGTATGAACTGACAAAGCATAATTTAATAAGTGCTTAATAGAGTATGTATAGAATATTCTGGATTTGGCACGGGATAAAGTGTCAGCCTGCCTTTAGGCATTGGGGAACAAAAAAGGAGATATAGTATCTCTTTTATTCTCCACATGCTAGCTCTTGTATTCCTCACAATAGTCTTATGAATAAGGTAGGTGGTAATATGATAACCATCTATACTAATAGCCTAGCCCTGACGCCGTAATGCCCTCTTGCCATCACAAGATGGCTGCGCACACAGAGGAGGCAAGGCCCGGCAGCCGCTCCGTGCGGCTCCGGCCTACCTCTTTGGGGCGATTGATCGCGGGGCTTCCGCACTGTGAGAGGTCACAGGCCAAGCTGGGAGACCATCCCCCCCACCCCCCGCTGCCGCCGAGTGCACAAATTTCGTGCACCGGGCCACTAGACCTATGTAATAAAGAGGTAATATGCAAATTGACCATCACTCCAACACACAAGATGGCTGCCCCCATGTGGACACAAGATGGCCGGCAGGGGAGGGCAGTTGTGGGCAATCAGCCCAACAGGGTAGGGCAGTTGGGAGGGACCAGGCCTGCAAAGGAGGGCAGTTGGGGATGACCGGGCTGGCAGAGGAGGGCAGTTGCGGGGAACCAGGCCTGCAGGGGGGCAGTTGCGAGGGACCAGGCCTGCAGGGGAGGGCAGTTGGGGGGTGGGGGGGCAGGCCTGCAGGAGAAAGCAGTTGGGGGTGACCAGGCCAGCAGGGGAGGGCAGTTAGGGGCAATTGGGCCGGCAGGGGAGCATTTAGGTGTTGATCAGGCTGGCAGGGGAGTGGTTAGGGGGTAATCAGGCTGGCAGGCAGAAGCAGTTAGGGGCAATCAGGAAGGCAGGCAGACGAGCAGTTGAGAGCCAGCAGTCCTGGATTGTGAGAGGGATGTCCGACTGTCCGTTTAGTGGGATAGGACCTAAACGGGCAGTTGGACATCCCTCGAGGGGTCCCAGATTGGAGAGGGTGCAGGCTGGCCTGAGGGAACCCCTCCCCCCCTCCCGGTGCATGAATTTCGCACACCGGGCCTCTAGTCTGTATAATAAAAGACTAAGCGACCATTATGGCAGAATGACCGGTCACTATGATGTGCACTCACCACCAGGGGGCAGACGTTCAACTCAGGAGCTTCCCCCTGGTGGTCAGTGCACTCCCAAAGGGGGAGCCCGCTCAGCCAGAAGCCGGGCTCACGGCTGGTGAGCACAGTGGTGGTGGCAAGAGCCTCTCTTGCCTCCACGGCAGCGCTAAGGAGCAGCAAGCAGGTGGGCAATAAGGAGTGAGGGGTCCTGGACTGCGAGAGGACGCAGGCTGGGCTGAGGGGACACCCCCCCCCCACCCCAGTGCATGAATTTTGTGCACTGGGCCTCTAGTTATATAAATAAGCAGACAAGGCCTAGTTACCTGAAACAACTTTTTCTACCAGTATCATACACAGGATTCAAATGTAATCCAGCGTATTTGTTATCTCTTAAATTGGTGTTGTACTTTGAAATGCAGAAAGCTACAATAGTAAAAGTTGACCAAATGTAAAGTACAGGACTAGGTACTACTATGAGGGATTTAAAAAGTGGCTCCAAATGGTGTGACTTAGTGGTTGAGCATCTACCTATAAACCAGGAGGTCACAGTTAGATTCCTGGCCAGGGCACATGCCCGGGTTGTGCGCTCAATCCCCAGTAGGCAGCATGCAGGAGGTAGCTGATATTTCTCTTTCACCCTCTCTCTTCCTCTCTCTAAAATCAATAAAAACATATTTTAAAAAAAATTAAACACTGGAAGGGCAGAAGATTGGATGTTGTGGGTGGGGTTGAAAGATGACATCACAAAAAGAAACAGTTCAGGGGAAAAGGATAGGTTAAAACTTAGGTAAGGTCCTCTCCCCAAAGGATTGGGCTACACAGTGACTTCCTTCAAAGAGTATATATGATAGAAAGGGAAGGGAAAAAAAAAAGTTATTTTGTGGTGGAGAAACTTGGCAAGCTACCTCAGCTAGGTGGTCAAGGTTAACATCAGTAGTAATCAGTCAGTTGATAGTATGTACCCTTATTTTGATGTGATAAAAATTGTACACTGTGATCTTTCTCCCAAACACCCGTAATTACAGTCAATCATGGGAGAAAAAAAAATTAGAAAAAAACCAATTAAGGGACATTCTACAATATACCTGACCAGTACTCCTTAAAACTGTTAAGGTCATCAAAAACAAGGAAAGTGAGAAACTATCACAGCCAAGAAGAACCTAAGGACACATGACATTCAAATGTAATGTGGTATCCTGGGTGGGATTATGGCAGAAAAGAGGCATTAGGTAAAAACAAAGAGGTTTCCTGAAGAATGCAGGCTAAGTAATTAACTACTCAAGTTAAGGCTTTTCCACTCACTGTTGTGTCTATAGGTGCTCAGCAAATAGTAAAAAGAGAACTCATTAAAAATGTTAAAACTCTAAGTGATATAACCATCAGATGATCTAAATAGTAGAGTTAGAGAGGAATATCATCTATCTTCATTTTCTGGCTCAATTCTCTGCACATATAGTACAAATCACATTGGTAATCTTTCTCAGGCAGCTATCTTCCTGAGATAGTGAGAATAATTCAGAATTAACAGTATTTGCAAATTTACTATTTTTAAAAATTTTGTGTAAGAGTTTATTTAGGCCAAACTGATGACAATGTCTAGGAAGCAAGATCTCAAATACTTCTCTCCTTTTTAAATAGACAACTAAGACAATTTTTGTAGTAAGATAGGAAGGAAAGAAAGAGGCTTTATAACACTTGCTTTGTATCCATTATGTGCTGGAGATACATTTTTTTTTAAATATATTTTTATTGATTTTAGAGAGGAAGGGAGAGGAATAGAGAGAAACATCAATGATGAGAGAGAATCATTGATTGGCTGCCTCCTGCACACTCCCTACTGGGGTTCGAGCCTGCAACCCAGGCATGTGCCCTGGGCTGGAATCGAACCTGGGACCCTTCAGTCCGCAGGCTGACGCTCTGTCCACTGAGCCAAACCAGCTAGGGCTAGAGATACATTCTTGAATGTGGCCTCTATCTTAATGGAGCTCATGTTCTGTTGGTGGTCACATTCTGTTGTGGGAGAGCCAATCATTCAGCAAAATTAAGTGTCTTCTCTCTCATAAGACAGCAAGTGACAAGATGTTCATTGTCCTTCTCTCATGAGTTTATAATCTAGAAGACATTGAACAGCTTAGTTTAAGTGTCACTTCCTCAGAAAGACCTTCTCTATCCCTTCAGTCTAAATTCTCTTCTGTTACTCATCCTAATAACACTTTATTCTCTTCTTTTAAATGGTGATTATTACAATTATTTCAAATTACAGTTCATACAAATTATTTGGGCATTCATCCTGTTTAATTTCTCTACCTGTATTAAACTATAAGGATGGAAGCAAAACAGTTTTCCACACAATTGTATTTTCAAGTCCCTGGTGCAGTGCATAGTTAGCATTCAATAAAGACTTTTTGAGTAAATGAATGAATGAATGAATGAATGATGTCTGCCTTTAGTGTTTTGTAGAAGTGCAGGATGCTATGAAGCAGGCAGACTTGGTCTAGTGTGAGGATAAGTGCCTGAAAATGAATAGGAAGATGGTGGTATTGATATTCAATATACAATTCTGATTAGAAGGCAAGTAGGACGAATATAGAAAATAGGCCTTCAATTTAGGAATGTGGAAGTTATTTATAACCTTAATGCAGTGAAATTTGGAGGTAGAGTGAAGGAATGCAATTCAGATTAGAGTTCATCCTGAAATGAATTAGTCAGAAGATACAAGAGCTTTTTCCAGAAAAGTTTATCCAAACACTGCTAGCTTATTTATTTACTAGAGGCCCAGTGCACGAATTCGTGCATGGGTGGGATCCCTCGGGGTGGCCTGCGGGGATTGGGCCCTAGCTCTCTCCCCCAGCCCTGGCACCCCACAGTGGCCTGGCGCCGCCCACTCAACTGCTCTACCATCCTGCCGCATTCCCACTCTCTTGCTGCCTCCACTGCTGCCCACTGCCAGCACCACATCGCCGATGCCCGCCATGTTCTAGCCACCCCCTGGTGGTCAGTGCACGTCATAGCAAGCGGTCGAACTCCTGGTCAAACAATTTGCACATTAGGCTTTTATTTAGGACAGAAAAGAAGATAAATTACAAAAAGAGGAAATTGTTTTTAGATATTTTTAATATTACACAAAAAGGAAACATATGTGAACACTTAATAGCATGAGTACTGTGGTAGAGGCTACTGAGAGGACCTCAGTTATCTTCTGGGAGTTATTCCCACTTTCATCTTTCATATTGAAATGTTGAATGAATAAGAAAGGATGAAAGGAAGTTTTGGATTGGTTAACATCTTCCGTCTAAATTCTCAGTCCTCTAACTTTTTTCTTTCTTTCTTTCTTTCTTTTTTTTATCCTTACCTGAGGATATTTTTCTGTTGCTTTTAGAGAAAATGGGAAGACGGAGGGAAAGACAGAGAAATATCAATGTTAGAGAAACACATTGATTGGTTGCCTCCTGCATGAGGCCCGACCAGGGCCCAGGCCAGGGAGGAGCCTGCAACCGAGGTACTTGCCCTTTACTGAAATCAAACCGGGGACCCTTTGGTCTGCAGGCCGACGCTGTATAGCCCTCTACTCTCTTAAGAAATGAGAGCATTGAGAAATCATGATAGATTGTTCACAGAACACCAGAAACCCTGGCTGCCTATTTGCCTTGTGCTTTTGTAAAATTTCTTAATTTCTGGGAGTTTGGTGTCTTAATTTTTTTTTTTTTTTTTTACCTTTCAGGTGTTGGTAAATCATGTTTATTGCTACAGTTTACAGACAAGAGGTTTCAACCAGTGCATGACCTTACTATTGGTAAGTTATATAAAAGAGACTAGAGGTCCGGTGCACAAAATTCGTGCACGGTGGCGGGGTGTCCCTCAGCCCAGCCTGCACCCTCTCCAATCTGGGATCCCTCTCACAATCCAGGACTGCTGGCTCCCAACTGCTCGCCTGCCTGCCTTCCTGATTGCCCCTAACCGCTTCTGCCTGCCAGCCTGATCACCCCCTAACCACTCACCTTGCCAGCCTGATTGATGTCTAACTGCTCCCCTGCCAGCCTGTTTGCCCCTAACTGCCCTCCCCTGCAGGCCTGGTCGCCCCCAACTTCCCTCCCTTGCAGGCCTGGTCCCTCCCAACTGCCCTCCCCTGCTGGCCTGATCGCCCACAACTGCCCTCCCTTGCAGGCCTGGTCCCTCCCAACTGCCTTCCCCTGCCGGCCATCTTGTGGCGTCCATTTTGTGTCCACATGGGGGCAGCCATCTTTGACTACATGGGGGCAGCCATCTTGTGTGTTGGAGTGATGATCAATTTGCATATTACTCTTTTATTAGATAGGATGAGAAGCATTAGAAAGTTTTGGGTAGTGGAAATGGAATATGCTTCCAGTCAGGAACAACTAGGATCCAATTGAATAGTTATGAGTCAAAAAAAATCAGTGAAACTCGATTTGTTGCTGTGTAGAGTTCAGTCTCCATCACTTAAAAAAATGTAATTATAATTAATATTGCAATTATAATTAATTTTGTAAAAGTGATTGAAATGCAGCAGGACATTAATACTTGCTTTTTAACTTTTATTGTTGAAAGTATTACATATATCCCCCTTTTTTCCCCATTGACCCCTTCTAGCCTTCTCCTGCCCCCCATCCCAGGCTTTCCCCACACTATTCTCCATGTCTATGGGTTATGCAAATATACATACAGGTTCTTTGGTTAGTCTCTTACCACCCACCCAAGACATTAATAATATTTTTTATTGTGTTTAATGTTAAACAAATGAGAGACAATATAGCATAGGGGTAAGAAGCATCTTAGAGCCCTGGAAACAGCAACTGTACAGTGGTCCTGCAGAGGTGGTCTTAGCCGGTCAGTTTCAGTATCTTCATCCCTCTACCCCAGATGTCAGTCCCAGAGAAGCAGCATCTGCCTGCCTTGTCTGTTCGCCTTGTCTGCCCACCCTTGATAACAGTAAAGGGCCTGTTTCTAGTTTGTAGTTGTTTTTTGTCAAATTTAACATTGTGCATTGGATTAAAGAAATCTTTTTTTTAAATATATTTTTATTGATTTCAGAGAGAAAGGGAGAGGGAGAGAGAGAGAAACATCAATGATGAGAGAGAATCACTGATTGGCTACCTCCTGCACCCCCCTACTGGGGATTGAGTCTGCAACCCAGGCATGTGCTCTTGACTGGAATCAAACCCAGAATCCTTCAGTCCACAGGCCGATGCTCTATCCACTGAGCCAAACCATCTAGTGCAGATTAAAGAAATCTTGAATTTCAAGGAGCAATGCACTTTTTTTTTTATTGTGGTTAAAAGCCCATTAATGACAATAGATTCATGAAAAGGCTTCAATTTTGTCAAATATCTTAGTGATATATAGTATTTTGTACTTTTGTACATTCCTTTTAAATATATTTCATAGAACATTCCTTTTAAATATATTTCCTAGGACATTTGTACCACTTTTTTTCCTCAACTCCTCTCATTTTTATGTCATTAATGGTAAGCTGATGATGGTTGTGTTGTGTGTCCTCTCACCTCGTAACAGGATATATATAACTATATATATACACATATACAGTGTGTCCCCAAAAAATGTATACACACTTTAACATCTGATAACTCAAATTTAAAAATGAAATGGATTTTAATAAACACTGCTGTTCTGAAATCATCCCCTCTTTTTCTCCTTACTTTTTGATGATTAAATGAGTACTTTCAAACGTGATGATAAATGCAAGGAGAAAGGCCAAAGTAGTAAACTTGTAAGTGTAAAGTTTGTATTCCCTTTCACTTGCAATTTGCCTAAAATCATAATCATAAGTTGAAAATGTACACAGAAAAGTTTATATATTTATTAGTGGCAGAGATATTTGCCATGAAATAAAGCTTATGACATATTATTGACTGAAAAGCAAATGCAGAACACCATTTATATGTTCCCATTTACATAAAATGTATACTTACTCTGTGTGTATATTCATGGAGCAGTGTCTGGAAATATGTTTTAACAGTGGTTATCTCTAGTGGACAGATTTGGAGATTTCTTTCCTAGTTGATAGCCCATACTGGGAACCAAGTCTATGATGTTGAAATTCTTCTGTACCTTTCAGTGATTTTTATATGACATCAATCGTTTTTAAGAAATTTTAATATTCGTTACTAATAATTATGTTTTTTTTAAATATATTTTTATTGATTTCAGAGAGGAAGGAAGAGGAAGAGAGAGATAGAAACATCAATGATGGAAATCATTGATTGGCTGCCTCCTGCACGTCCCCTACTGGGGATCGAGCCTGTAACCTGGGTATGTGCCCTTGACTGGAATCGAACCTGATCCTTCAGTCCACAGGCTGACGCTCTATCCACTGAGCCAAACCAGCTATGGCAATAATTGTGGTTCTTTTTTTTTTTTTCTTTTTTTTTATTGATTTTTTTACAGAGAGGAAGGGAGAGGGAGAGGGATAGAGAGTTAGAAACATCAATGAGAGAAACATCGATTTAGCTGCCTCCTGCACACTCCCCACTGGGGATGTGCCCGCAACCAAGGTACATGCCCTTGACCGGGATCGAACCTGGGACCTTTCAGTCCGCAGGTCGACGCTCTATCCACTGGGCCAAACCGGTTAGGGCTGTGGTTCTTGATCTCAAATCCAGTTGTTTTTATATTACAAAGCCTGTGAAATATGAAGATGACAGTTGGTGTCTTGACTACACTAGCCTCGAACATCAGTGTTTTAATTATGTCCTTAGCTTATGTCTTTCTTTTTTAAAATACGTTTTTGTTGATTTCAGAGAGAAAGGCGGGGGGGTGGGGGAGAGAGAGGAGAGAAGGGAAACATCTATGATGAGAATCATTGATTGGCTGCCTCCTGCACACCCCCTACTGGGGATAGAGCCTGCAACCCGGGCATATGCCCTTGATCGGAATCGAACCCAGGATCCTTCAGCCCGCAGGCCAACGCTCTATCCACTGAGCCAAACTGGCCAGGGCAGCTTATGTCTTATTAGCACCTCTTCCTTAGCTTATATGTTTACTAAGGATAGGAGCTGTATTTGTAAAAATTCATCTGTATATCACCTGGCATAGCATGTCCTCCAACTAAATGTCTTTTTCTTTTTAATACTTAAATGTGAAATATATTCCCACTAGATTATGTAACAAATCGTTTTCTACTCTATTCAGGTGTAGAGTTTGGTGCTCGAATGATAACTATTGATGGGAAACAAATAAAACTTCAGATATGGGATACAGTAAGTATAGCAAAAATACATTATATGACTTGAGTAAAGTTCTATAAAAGTACATTGTGTGTTTATTTTGTTTTCATGTTATTTTATGCCTGTTATGATTTGTTAAACACCCCTACAGCCATGAGATGAAATGTAGTACCAGAAAGATTAGTTTTTCTCCTTTTTTTTTTTTTAAATCCTCACCTGAGAATATGTGTATTTATTTTAGAGAGAGGGTAAGATGGGGGGGGGGGGGGAAGAAAGGGGAAAGAGAGAGAGTAAGAGAAACATCCATGTCAGAGAGAAACATCTATCGGTTGCCTCCCATACATGCCCTAACTAGGAATTGAACCCTCAATCTTTCAACCCACTAAGCCACACCGGCCAGGGCAAGATTAGTTTTTATGCACTATTTTCAACAGGTGTACCCCAGCTATTTGATGTTGGTGAACATGAATGCTCAGGCTGTGATCTAAACATAAATACTACAGAAAATATGTTTTTAAGAAAAACAAGCAGCATGTCTGAAATACACATGTGAGGTAAAATATGAATGCCAACACTGTAGAGCCTTGATCTGACAGTGTATTAATTTTACAAGTTTGAGTTAGTGTCAACCACTTGAAGCCACCTTGCTTTCAATCCTAATTCTATCATTTACGTTCACTGACTGCCTATTACTTGCTATATAATTTTAAAAAACCTTTTTATTGAATTTATTGGAGTGACATTGGTTAATAAAATTATATAGATTTCATGCCCGGCTAGTGTGGCTCAGTGGTTGAGCATCGACCTATGAACCAGGAGGTCATGGTTCGATTCCAGGTCAGGGCACATGCCCAGGTTGCGGGCTGGATCCCCAGTAGTGGGTGTGCAGGAGGCAGCTGATTAATGATTCTCTCTCATTATTGATGTTTCTATCCTCCCTTCCTCTCTGAAATTAATAAAAATGTATTTTTAAAAATTACGTATTTTCAGGTGTGCAGTTTTATAATACACCATCTATATATTGTATTGTTTTCACCACCCCAGGTCACATCTCCTTTCATCACCATTTATCCTTCTCTTTACCCTCTTCTAACCTTCCCAAGCCCCCTTTTCCCTCTGGTAATCACCATACTGTTGTCTGTGTCTTAAGTTTTTTTCCTTTGCTTAATCTCCTTGACCTTTTTCACCCAGAACCTCTCTCCTCTGATAGCTGTTCATCTGTTGTTCTCTGTATCTGTGAGTCTGTTTTCTATTTTGCTTGTTAGTTTATTTTGTTCATTAGATTCCACATGTAAGTGAAATCTTAAGGTATTTGTCTTTCTCTGATTGGCTTATTTCACTTAGCATAATACTCTCCAGGTCTATCCATGCTGTCACAAAAGGTAAGATTTCCTTTTTTTTTGGTCCAATTTCATTGTGTAAGTGTACCACAGCTTTTTTATCTACTCATTTACTGACGGACACTGGACTTGTCCAAATCTTGGTTATTGTAAATAACGCTGCAATGAACATAAGGATGCATATATTCTTTCGAATTAGTGTTTTGGGTTTCTTCCGGTATATTCACGGAAGTGGAATCGCAGGGTCAGAAGGTAGTTCCATTTTTAATTTTTTGCGGTAATTCCATGCTGCTTTCTATAATGGCTGCACCAATCTGCATTCCCACCAATAGTGCACAAAGGTTCCCTTTTCTCCACATCCTTGCCAGCACTTGTTGTTTGTTGATTTTTTTTATGATAGTCATTCTGACAGGTGTGATGTGATATCTCGTTGTGGTTTTAATTTGCAACTCTGATGATTAGTGACATTGAGCATCTTTTCATATGTCTATTGGCCATCTGTAGGTCCTCTTTGTAGAAGTGTCTATTCAGGTCCTTTACCCATTTTTTAATTGGATTGTTTACCTTCCTGGTGTTGAGTTTTATAAGTTCTTTATAAGTTTTGGATATTGATTGGCAAATATGTTCTCCCATTCAGTGGGTTGTCTTTTCATTTGCTGATGGTTTCCTTTGCTGTGCAAAAACTTTTTAGATTGATGTAGTTCTATTTGTTTATTGTTTACTTTTGTTTCCCTTGCCTAAGGCTATATATCAGAAAAATTAAGGGGTAGTTTTCTTTCCTATGTCTAAAAGGGTGGTGCCTTTGAAGACATCATGACCCAGCCCCCAAAGAATTCCAGGGCTTTCACCTGTAGGGTGCTAGGACCCAGTGGCTTGTTCCAGAATTTAAGGAATGTTTAAAAAAACTGCTTTTAAAAGTTGTTTTCTGAGTGTCTGCCTTATAGGCTTTTCTCTTATTGTCACTGGTTTTCTTCCTTTCATACCTGACTTCTAAAACTCTTTAATGTACGTTATCTGACAAATATTAAGGTTGGTTCCACACTTAGTTTATATCTGAGTGAAACAGTTTCCCATATTGTTGTTTTGTAGTTCGTTATACCCTGGATAGCAAGGTACACTTTAAGTAAGAATCATGTCTATTCCTTTAGGGAAATTTTTGCTAAATCTTATGGTTAATTGTATCAGCTTTAAGGAAATGATTTTTCCCCCAATGACTAAGTTTCAGTATCTTAATATATTTGTCATCCATTGTATATTCATTTCCAGTTTCAAAAATAAAAGTAAGGCATTTTCCTTTAAAATATCCACAACTACCATCTATGCTTTCTTTTGAAAATAGTTAAGTCCAGCTATCAGCAGATGCCTCGGAGGCCTTGCTGGAAGCAGTGATAACACGGATCACTGCCTCCTTTAAAGCACTCTCCCTTGGCCCTCTGTCACTTTGTATCTTTTATCAGAAGTCAGATGTTGATATTCTTCATCTCTGCCACAGTAAGTCAATGAAGGAACGAACGTAAGTTGCACTCAATTCCTATTCATTTACCCATGGCAGAAGGGTTTAAGAAGTCTCTTCTCACTATTAGACCCTCATCTAGCCTTTATCCACCTCATTTTTCTATTCTTACTAATCATTTGCTTTTTATCACTTTTTCATTCACCTTCCACATAAATTTTATTCTCACCCAAAATTTATAATGTGGATGTTTTAAGTCTGTATATCTACTCAATTTCTCTAGAAATATTTTTATTTTATATTTACAAATATTTTTTACCTCAAATAAAAGTTAGTGAAACTGTGTAAAAAAATCATGTGAAATGTACGTGCTAAAAATACCTCTTCAGCAAATCACAGACATTTTTTCAGTCCTTTATAAAATATGTCCGTTTATACCCAGCGCCTCACCCGAAAAATGAATATTTTTGTGTATCAATGAAGCAGTAAGAATGGATGACCAGAATTCAGTGGGGATAGGGCAAGGGCCTGGAACCAAGCACTGGGAACAATCCTGCCTCTGTCGCTCCTATCTGCTCCCATCCCCCCAACTCCCAGAGTGGAGAGGCTTTGGGAGGCCCAACTATTTTGCCTCCTTCTGCAGCTGTTCATCAACTTTTTCTTGAACAACCGCAGGGACCCTGTATTAGACATTTCAGTCTACTCTGCTGTTTACTTCCCACCTATGGTCTCTATTTTCTCTTAAATGGCTGCATTAAAAGAATCAGAGGTTGATAATCACATCCTCTAAGTCTTATTTACAGCCCTGTTTCTCTTAGGATCTACTTGACTTTCTATAGGAGAGTCTCTTAAAAGGCCTAAAATTATAGTCCTGGTTGACTTTTCAGTGCCCTTTGCTATGGGCACTGAGGCAGCCTAAAAGTCAGTTTGATTCTTACTAATGTCGCTGTTGTCCAAAACAGAAGTCTTGTTCCTGCATGTAGATCTCAATGCATGAAATTCGCAATTTCCTCGATGATAGCAGTTCCTTGATCACTGGTCTAGATTTTTAAGTTGAGTCTGTTTAGTGAAGTACCTGAGATTTCATGCTTGTGCACTAGACAACTTACTTGGCTGTTTAGAAATCCTTTTTTTCCCCCTCTTTTTGGTTCTTGGCTAGGGTTTGATAACTGGAATTGTTAGATGAGTGACCAACAGTGAAAGTAAGAGTTAATACTGTAATACTGATTCTCACAGATCTTAATTTTCTAACTTTATTTGCTCTTTGGGATCAATCAAGATAACATTTTAGTGCCTACTATAAATATACTTTACTATTCTGTTAGGCTATCCCTCAAGAACCAAAGAGGAAAACAGATAAGCATTTGAGCAGTGTGTTGGTTTTATCCATTTGGTAGTATTAGAACTAAATGATTACATGAAAGTGCTTTTGAATTTGTGAGGAGAAAAGGGTAACTATGGGCTGTGGTAGACGAGCTTGCTAGCTTTGTGAGAGAATGGGGCTTGAATTGGTTATCAAAGGGAGTAGAAATTGAATAGGTGATTTTTCAGTCAAAAAAATAAACATACAAAAGCAAAAAAAAATCAGAATATAGATCAAATATCAGACAAAAAAGTAGCTGTGTAAGCAAGCCTTTTATTGATTAAGAAGATAAGATTCTACCCGATTTGCTCAGTGGAAAGAGCGTCAGCCTGCGAAGGGTCCTGGGTTTGATTCCATTCAAGGGCATGTACCTCGATTGCAGATTGGATCCCCAGTTCTAGTTGGGGCATGTGCAAAGGCAAAGACAGCCAAGTGATGTGTTTCTCTCACACCGATGTATCGATGTTTCCATCTCTCTGTCTCTTTCTCTTTTACTCTCTCTAAAAATCAGTGGAAAAAATATCCTCAGGATAAAATTTTGAAGAAACAAATAGAGATCAACTCCTAAGAACTTCAGGGTATTTAGAAAGTTTTAAGCAGTAGCTTAATGAGAGTAAAGTTGTATGTTATAGAGGTAATAGGAGAGGAAGAAGAGTTAAATTGCCAACCTGGTTACTATGAAAGTTATCAACAGAAAGACTCAGACACATGGGGAATCCAGTTTGGGGGAATCTTTATGTGGCAGTGGAAGTAAATTTTAAAGGTATGGGGAAACGAAGCAAGTTTATTTGACTTAGCAATCCTCACATGAAAAAAATGAAGGTCTATAAGGCTTCTTTTTCACAAATGTTTTATGACTGATTTTAATCCTAAGCATTACTAAAAATGGAACTTACCCATTCTCTCTCAAAGCTGATTTACTCTATTATACTTTGTGGATATCTGGGTATCTTTGCTGATGTTTTATAGAAATCAGCAGCTGTATTGTCCACTCTGACCACCAGGTTTTTCTGATGCAATTCACTTACCTAGTCATCCTCATCTCATTAAATACATTTTTCTCTACATCCTTAACTTACATTAGGAATCCCTTACTACAGAGAATTCTATATCCTGTTCTGTTTCAAGCTTCTAAAATCTCTTTACCCCAACACTTTATTGTGAAGGGGATCAAAAAATAATATCACGCCCTAGCTGGTGTGCGTGCGGTCCGTAGAGTCCTGGGTTTGGTTTCGGTCAAGGGCACATCCCCAAGTTGCGGGATTGGTCCCCAGTAGGGGCGTGCAGGAGGCAGACAATCAATGATTCTCTCTCATCATTGATGTTTCTTTCTATCTCTTCCTCTCCCTTCCTCTCTGAAATCAATAAAAATAACATCTCTAGTGGGCTTCGGTGTCAATATGACCAAGTCCAAGAACCACACCATGCACAGCCAGTCCCGAAAGAAAATGGCACAGAAATGGTATCAAGAAACCCTGACCACAAAGATAATCTCTTACGAGTGTAGACCCCAAATTCCTAAGGAACAAGTACAATAAGAAGGGCCTGAAGAAGATGCAGGCCAACAACACCAAGGCCATGAGTGCACCTGCCAAGGTTATCAAGGCCCTCGTAAAGCCCACGGAGGTCAAACCCAAGATCCCAGCAGCTGCAAGCTCAGCCAGCTTACCTACATTGCTCACCCTAAGCTTGGAAAATGTGCTCGTGCCCACGTTGCCAAGGGTCTCAGGCTCTGCCACCCAACCAAGGACAAGGCTCAAACCAAGCGCCAGGCCCAAAGGTACCCAGGCCCCCACAAAGGCTCCACAGTAGAGGCCTCTGTCTGTCAATGTGAGGATAGAAGGATTGGTGTGACTCCTGGGCTGCTGTCTGCAAGGAGCTGTTGTCCCCCTGTGTACATTTATTGTGCAAATAAATCTGAGGCAGAGGGGGAAAAAATCTCTATTTCCTAAGTTGGCATTCTTTTTCATTTAAAATACTATAGGTCAATCACAGTTTGGACAAGTTTATGTAAGTGCTTTTTTTAAAACTAGATTACTTAACCATTGGGCTAGCTTTATGCAGTTAGCTGTTGTTTGTTTATAGTTGGACTAGAGGACCAGTGCACAAAATTCATGCACTCGGTGGGGGGGTTCTCTCAGCCCGGCCTGCACCCTCTCGCAGTTCGGGACCCCTTGCTTCTTACCACCCACCTGCAGCAGAGGTGGGAGAGGCTCCTGCCACCACCACTGCACTCACCAGCTGTGAGCCCAGCTTCTGGCTGAGTGGCGCTCCCCCTGTGGGAGCGCACTGACCACCAGGGGGCAGCTCCTGCATTGAACATCTGCCCCCTGGTGGTCAGTGTGCGTCATAGTGACCAGTCATTCCGCTGTTTTGTCAATTTGCATATTAAGAGTTTTTATTATATAGGATAAGCCATAGTAAAACACTTATTTGAGCAAAATCTTTTTCGGCTACTAGTGCCATTAACTAGGCCAGAGTGTAGGGTGTTTTCCTACAAGTCAGCTCTCAAGAATTTGAAAACTATCCTAAATACTGGTCTTTGCTTATTATGTAATTAGAGATTTTTAAGATACATTCGACATTCATAGTCCTCACTTGGAATGTGGGGGGGGGGGTGGTTAATTGCATTTTGTTTGATTTTTATAATGGTGGGCAAAGTCCAGATTCAGTGGATTCAGTATAAGGTGTGTATATGTTATTTCCATATTGCAACATGTTTGTTTTTGGTAAAATAATTAGAGAGGATAGGGAATGGTATGTAGATGTGTGCTTTTCTCCTTTTCCTAAACTATTTTCCCTTTTACTATTTCTTATCTGGGCTGTAAACACGGAAGTTTTAGATCTGTAGTGGTGTTCCTCTAGTAGCGTATTTATTTTAACTCATCCCGCAGAATGTTCCAGCAAGATTGTTTTAAAGGACTTGCACCTTACTCAGTGTTTAGGTATGACAGATAGTTTTTCTATGCTAAACAATTAAAGGAGAAATTCCCATAATGCTTGCAATTTTGAACTTGAATTGGAAATGTCTTTTTTGAAAGATACATCCCAATAAATTATATTAACATAATTGTAATTAATTTCATGCTTCCAACTAGTAACATCTAGTGTTTTTACCTCAATCTATGTGAATTGAGTTGGCTATTTTTACAGCCCTTTTATATGTGGCTTTCTCAGTATCTAATTTAGCGTGACATTGTTCTAAGTGCCAGAATTGCTCATGAGTTACCAAGAGAGGGTCTAATCTTTAGTTTCCACATAGAAGTTATTTTACTGAATCTTAGCATGTTATGATATACTGGCATGTATACTTACTTAGGTGGGATGCACTATGACACCAGGATTCATTCTTTCACTCAACAGGCTTTGTCTGAATGTTGTGTGCCAGATCCGGGCTGGGCATTGGGTGTGGGGGCATGGGAAGGAGGGAGTGTGGTGGGAGGGCCAAGAAGAACAAGGAATTACAAAGTATTGAGGGTTAGAACAGGGCAGAACTTGAGCTGACTGTGTGCTTACTGAGAGTAAGAAGGGCTTAATATTTGCATTAGGAGATCAGAATTCAGAACATGCAAACATAAATATGTTTCAAGAAGTTAGTAGGTTTTGAATACAAAAAAATTGTGAAAACTGGCTTTATGTTTACTTAATTTACATATTTTTCTCAAAGGTAGAAAAGTGATTAAAAATGAAAAAGTATTTTTTATAAGAACTGTCTCAATTTTAATCTTAAAGGAAATAGGCATATCCTTCACCATCCTTTCTTGAAAATCAGAACATGAGTGCCACCAGTAAAAGAGAAATTAACTAATTTTGCATAATCTCTGAAGTCTGTTTTCACAAGTGAATATAAAGATGACTTTTACATCCTGTTGCCTTTTGACAGCATTATATATCAAATACAGAGAAAATTGATTAAGTGTGGAGAAAAATTATATAAATTAAATTCAGAACCATTTTCTGTTTTTCATAATAAAATGATTGCTCAAAGAATTCCATCTGATGACTGTTGGAAAGCTCACTGCAGTTTGTGATATAACTGATAAAATCTGCATCCTTGGCCTTCCAACAACCTTTATACCAGCAGATGGTGGGCGTAAAGATGTCATTCATCATTTATTTACAATGGACTTTATTTATTCTAGTGTCAACAGCTGCCCCAGGGAGTGGGTTATTGAATTCAAATGTGAGGCTCTGGGTTATTTGCTTCCTTTCAAATTTGTCTTCAGAGCTTAGTTGCTAGGAGTCCATTCTGTGCTCTAATAATGATTCATGTATTGTGAAGCCATTCAGTAAATTGGGTTGTCAGGGATTGCCAAAAGAGGTTTAGAGGTCTTGGGGGTAGGGAGGTTGCATGTGCATCTGGTTGTCTGGTTGACTTGAGCAATAGTAGTAGCATGTGACTTTTTCCTACGATTGGTGAAGTTAGGTTTCCTTCTTTTCCTTTATGTACTCATTCCCTACCTGCCCATATTCCACATATGAATAATAAGGAAATGAAGAGGACAGTTTATTAAAGGAAATTCTCAACCTTTTCTTTCCTCACAGGCAGGGCAAGAGTCCTTTCGTTCCATCACAAGGTCATATTACAGAGGTGCAGCGGGGGCTTTACTAGTATATGACATTACAAGGTGAGAACTTAGAAATTTTTCAGTTCAGTGGTCAATGCAAAGAATTTTTCTAAATAAATGTCATTACCAGTAATAAAAGTATAGCTTTGCCTTTATGCTCTGGCTATTTGCCTTTAAACTTGTATGTCTTAAAAGAAATAGAAATTTATGTAGAAATTTGTAACTAAATTATTTTCTTATATGAAAAAGTACCCTCAGGTTGATCAGTGTGGTAATATTATTTATATATTGAAATTTAATAAAGTGCTACTACATTTAATTTCTAAACTGAACTGTAATCACTGGATTTTAAATGCAAATACGTACTTGAAACCTGTTGTCATTACATAAGTGGATGTGGCTAAAAATAGTTATCTTTAATAAGTGTTCATTGTACACTGCGTGGGGAAATCCTTTGACAATAGTAATAAAATTATCATTTATGTTTAGGAGAGATACATTCAACCACTTGACAACCTGGTTAGAAGATGCCCGCCAGCATTCCAATTCCAACATGGTCATTATGCTTATTGGAAATAAAAGGTAAAAGGAATAATTTAAAGCTTTTTTTATTAATTATGAAGACTGTGGGTAGTTGTTTATGTGATCACTGTTGAAGTGCTTATCTTGTACATTTGTCCAAACGTAAGTTAGTGGTTTCTGAAATTATAAAATTTTGGAAAGCCTAAGATTTTTTAATTAAAATGAGGTGACATTGTTTAATATTGTATAAGTTTCAAGTGTACGTTTTATGATACATGATCTGGATATTGCATTGTGTGCCCACCACCCAATGTCAAATCATCTTTCGTCACCATATATTTGGCCCCCTTTACTCTTTACTACCCCTACCCCCACTCCCTTCCCTCTGGTAACCACCATCTATTGTCTGTGTGTATGAATTTCAGTTTTATATTCCACATATGAGTGAAATAATTTGGTTTTTAAAATACAGAAAATAAACTTGGTTGGAAATTACTATTTCAAGTAGTCTTTTGTTCTTAAAATCCCGAAATACTTTTAAAATTGTTTAGTAGATATTACATTAGTACTTTTAAACTTACCTCTAAGGCTTTATATTGGTGTCATATTACTGTTTTTTTTCTTCCAAACTTTATATTTCTAGGGAGCATTATCTGCAACAAATGTCCTTGTGCTTTACATTTAAAAAGATAGTACATGGGAAAACGTTCTTTCCCGTAGTTTCTGTAAATTTGCAAGTGTGGGAAAGTTACCACTAATTTTAGTAGAAAATGAAATTAGTATTTCTGAAATGCTAGACATAGTTCATGCATTCTTTAGGTTTATAAAATAGTATTAAACGATAATGATTTTAGAATGGTAAAATCATGATTCTCAAATGATAATGAACACATCAAAGCTTTTATTTATCTCATTGATTAATAAGGGAACCAGTAAGATATTAAAGTTTATTTAAAAGAGAACACAGAGTACCATATTTATAATCAAATAAGGAATGCCTACATGACTTTACAGATGGATAAAAAACTGAACAATATCCATTGGATGATAATTATATTTCAAGAGGCACAGTCTGCATTTCTACGAACCACATTATTTGCAATATTATCTGCTTTACAGAAGTTATTTTCCATCTTTTGCAATCTTTGAAAATTTGTGGGATGCAGTAAAAGCAGTGCTTAAAGGGAGATTATAACTAAATACTTACATTAGGAAAATGTTTCAAATCAATAACCTAAACTTTCACTTTAAGACTAAAAACTAAAACGATAAGAAAAAATTAAACCCAAGGTAAGAAAAAAAAGGGGGTAATAAGAAAACCAATGAAACCAACAGTTAGTTCTTGAGAAGATAAATAAAATAATATTGATCATGAAAAAGACACATTACCAATATCAGGAACTGCTTATCTTCTACAGATACCACTACTACAGATACTTCAGATATTATAGGGATAATAAGAGAATATTGTAAACAAAATCAACAGATTGGGGAGATGTTGGTCAAAGGGTACAAACCTATAATTAGAAAATGAATGAGTCCTGGAGATCTAATGCACAGCATTGTGATTGTGGTTACCAATTACATACTTCAAAGATCCTAAGAGACTAGATCTTAAATGTTCTTAACACAGCATGAAATAATTGTGTGACATGGTGGAGGTATTAGTTAATGTTATGTTGGTAATCATATTGTTATGTAAATGTATCAAATCAATAAGATCGTACCACTTAAACTTACACCGATTATGTGTCAGTTATATCCCAACCAAAAATAAATGATTCCTAAATAATTTTTTAAAAACTATTTTCTTCATAGTTATTTGGTTCCTCAATTCAAAGCTATAGTTACTTTAGTCTTCCTAAAATTCCTATATTAGATGACTGCATCTTTAGAGTTCTTAAGGAAAAAAAAACAACTAAATAAATGGAGAGAGAGACTGTGTTCGTGGATAGAAAACTAAATATTTTTAAGATTGATTTAAAGACTGATTGTAATCCTAAGATTCATCAGACTTTTTTTTAGGAGGTAGAAATAGACAAGCTGATTTTCATTTTATTTTTTGTTATTCCTCACCTGAGGATATTTTTCCATTGATTTTTAGAGAGAGTGGAAGGGAGAGGGAGAGACAGAGAGAGAAACATTGATGTGAGGGATACACATCAATTGGTTGCCTCTAGCACATGTCCCGACTAGGGTTGGGGAACGAGCCTTCAACTGAGATAAGTGCCCTTGACTGGAATTGACCCAGGACCCTTCAATCCGTGGGCCGATGCTCTATCCACTGAGCAAAACTGGTTTTGAAATTTATATGAAAATAAAATTTGGAGGATTCACTGGTTTCACTAATACTGATTTCAAGATTTATTATGCTACTATAATCAGTTTAGTCTGATAATGGTATACATAGACAAATCAGTGAAACAGAGGGAGAGGTCCAGATATAGATCCATACATATATGGTCAAATAATTTTTTTACTAAGGTGCTAAGGCAGTTCAGTGGGGGAAAGGATAATTAATCTTTTCATCAAATGGTGGTGTAACAGTTGAATAGCTATGTGCCAGAAATGAACACTGGACCCTTACCTCACACCATATATAAAAATTAAGTCATAGACCTAAATGTAAGAGCTAAAAGTATAAAAAAATTCCAGAAGAAAACAAAATTTTAGTGTCTCCAGTATTGTGAAACATTTCTTAAATAGGACAGAAAAAAAAGGCATAAGAGGGGGGAAAATAAATTATACTTCAACAAAATTTAAAATTTCTCCTCAAAGATAGTTACAAAAATGAAAAGTCAAGCTATCAGCTAGGATAAAATATATGTGGAACATATATCTGACAAAAGATTTGAATCTAGAATAAATGTAGAATTCTTATAATTCGTTAATGAAAAGACAACCCAGTTTTTAAAAAGATCTGAACTAGCACGTCACCAAAGAAGACATACAGATGATGGCAAGTAAGCACATGAAAAATACTTAACACTACTAATCGTGAGGGAAATGCAGATGAAAACCTCAATGATATGCTATTGCACACTCACTGAAATGGCTAAAATTAAAAAGATTGACATAGTGTTAGCAAAGATGTAAAGGCACTGAAACTCATATACAGCTGGTGGGAATATAAAGTGATATAACTTTTAAAACAATTTGATAGTTCCCTTACAAAGTAAACATGCATCTGCCATATCACCTAACAATTTCACTCCTAGGTTTTTACCCAATATACACGTTTCATGTGTCCACACAAAAAATTATACTCAAGTTTTCATAGCAGCTTTATTTGTAACAGCCCAAAACTGGAAACAACCCACATTTTAATTATCTGGTGAATGAATAAAGCCATACAATGAACACCACATAGTAATGAAGAATGAGCTATTGGTATGTACAACAAAGTAGATGAATCTCAAAATGATTATGCTGAGTGAAAAACAGATAAAAAAGAAGACCTAGTGTGTGATCCTATTTATATAAATTCTAGAAAATGCAGACTAATCTATAGTGGCAGAAAGCAGACCATTAGTTGCTTAGGGTACAGGTAGAAGAGAGGATATATTACAGTGGGGTAGGAGGAAACATTGGGGAAGCTGCTGGCTTCATAAGTATACGTATGTCAAACTATATTAAAGGTACAGTTTCCTTTATGTCAATTATGCTGTTAAAAAGAAAGATAACAAATAACAGTATACTGTATAGATTTGATTGTAGAAAGTATTGTTTTAATAGAAATCCTGGTTTGCTGTTAAAAGAAAATATTTACTTAAGCAATACTTCCATTGTAAAAGGCTAATTTTTTATTTTTTAACTAGATCTATGTATTATCTTGGCTTTCACTCAAGGGCTTTCTTGCTTATCCTTTACTCATTTAAGTCGCCTCACTAAACCATTTAAGATTAAGATTGTTGGAAGGAAGTTTTAGTCTTTGTAATATGGAAGTATTTATACTGTCATTCAGTGGTGATGTGTGAAATAATAAGAGGAGAATATTTGGAGAAGAAAGGGAATTTTTATGTATTTATCTCCAGTGTTTTCCTGTGTCTGAAACGTGTTGGGTGGCTTAAGTTTGGTTGCTGCCCATGATGAGCTTATAGTGTATACAAGAGGTGTTTCTAATGACTATGGATGGGTGGCCCATACAATTAGGGATATAGTAGCTATGGAAAGTCATTTTAAGAAAGAAGCTAAAAGAAAGGAAAAAAGAATGTATGACATGCAAAGAGTGAATGGGAGTGAGCAGAGATAAATGAGGTGATTATTATTAGATGAGATGAATTGGGGTAGACATGGAAACAGGGAATAAGCAATTTTTGAATTAGATGCATTAAGCACTAGGGAGCCAATGAAGAGATTTGAGAAGGGCAGTGACCTAGTCAGAGTGACAGATAACACTGATTTTTCTTACGGTGGCATTTTAAATTGGTTACACAAGAAATAGAAAGTAAAATCTACAAAGATGAAAGTTTTTAATAGCTAAAGGATTAGCATACAAACCTTAAACAAAAAGTGGGCAGTAAGAGAATGATTTAGGAAAGAAAAATTTAAGTAATGAAAAGCAACTTAAATGGGACTGATGAAGATGAAAAGTCAAAGACGACAATATGATTTTATGCCTGGAAAACTGAGGAATTGACCAAAGTAGGATGATAAAACAGAAGAAGACCATGAATAGCTAAGTGTCGCTTCCTTTTTGAATAATTCTTCAAACATCTAGGTTCTTAACCCTCTTTGCTAAGATAACATTTCAAAAGGCAAACATAATCAAATACTGGTAGTGGAAAACTGGGAATAACTTTAAATATTCCCATAATAAGAGATTGTTTCAGTAAAACATGGCATATGCATAAAATGGGGGAAGGGGGTAGTAAGGGAAAGGTATTTTCCTGAAGGTTTTGTGTAATTCAGAGCTAATTTTCCTTTAAGAATAATTATCAGATAAATGAGCTGAATTCAGAAGTATGTATCCCCATCCCCTGTCACTTCTTCCCCACCCCCAAATTTTTCATTCCTACTAGAGCAGCGGTCGCCAACTGGTGGTCCGCGGACCACTGGTGGTCCATGAGGCCCGAAAGGTTGGCAACCACTGTACTAGACTGTAAGCTCCATGAGTCCAGGGGGAGTTGGATTTTTGTCTGTTTTGTTGAGTAATTTGTTCTGGGATCCAGGAAGGGTCTTGACTCACAGGAGGCCCTCAGATTATAGTTGGATAAATTATCCTTGCCTACTTAATGCTATATTTGCAAACTTAATTTGCCTGTTTTCTAAGTTCTCATCTTACCATTAATATTTTATAGTACGGTCACTTTTATACTTGCTGTTACCTTTATAGTATCTTATATCACACCTTCCAACATTTCAGGTGTGTGTGTGTGTGTGTGACTTAAAACAACACAAGTTTATAATCTGACAGTTGTGGAGGTCAGAAGTCTGAAATGAATTTTCTGGGGCTAAAATCAAGGTGTCAGAAAAGCTGTTTCTCTCTGGAGACTAGCGGGAAATCCATTTGTTGTCTCCAGACACTAAGGGCTACTACATTCCTACTAAGGGCTGCCTACATTCCTCGGCTTAAAGCTACATCACTTCCCTCTCTGCTTCCATCAACACATTGTCTTCTTCCATTTCTGATTTTTAGGAGTGTTTTGTCAGCACTTGTTAAACTGAATGAATGCTTAGATGGCATTTAATAAATCAGGAAATATTTCTAAAGTGTAACAACTTGTGAAGGATACAAAATAGTCACCAGAATCACCCACAGAAGTTTCAGTCACAGAAAGGAGGTGACTGATATGGCAACTTTGTAAACATAATTGACAGCTTGCCCAGTCAGCCAGCTTTGAGGTTATGAAGTTCCTGCTGAATTTTCTAAAGTTGAAACACTGACATTGCTTAACATTTGGTGAATGAGACTTTAACATCTTTGTTTTGTTTGTATTATTCCTAACTTGTGTAGTGTAGATTTGCATAAAATATACTGCCAATCTCTACTGTGTACTCAGTAAAAATAATATTGTAAAAGACTGCAAAAATGACATGGGAAAATGATCCACAATGTAGTCAATGGGAAAAAAGCAAATTACAATGAATAGTGAATACGAGTATATTCCGGTAGGGACAAACAAAATGAGTTATATAGAATTATATTCACCAAGATGTTAATTACGTGGGGAAAGTAAATTATGGCTAATTTTTTTCTTTGTATTTTTCCTTATTTGACAAAAGTTCTTCAATATAATTGGTTATCAGAAAAGGTAATCATTAAAAAATGTTTTAATGATGCAATATAAGATAGCACAGTGGTCTGGATGGAATCACTACCAGCTTCTCCTAGAGTGTGAGCTTGGATGTTTTCTTTTCTTTTTTTTTTTTTTTTTAATATATTTTATTGATATTTTACAGAGAGGAAGGGAGAGGGATAGAGAGCTAGAAACATCGATGAGAGAGAAACATCGATCAGCTGCCTCCTGCACACTCCCCACTGGGGATATGCCCGCAACCAAGGTACATGCCCTTGACCGGAATCGAACCCGGGACCCTTCAGTCCGCAGGCCGACGCTCTATCCACTGAGCCAAACCAGTTTCGGCTTGGATGTTTTCTTAACCCCTTTGTGTCTCAGTCCCCTGATCATCAGGTGAATTAAATGAAATTTTAAATAACTATGTCAATATAGAATTAAAAATGAATTGTTGCATTCATTCAATAGAATATAATACAACAGTAAAAAATTAAGAAACTAGACCTATATACATTATGTATATAAATCTGAAAAACATAATATTGACCAAAATTAATAAGTTGTAGAATGATAACTACATCTAAATTTTTTTTAAAAATGTAAAAACAAAAACAAACAAAAAATCCTTCTTTACGTGAGTATAAATATGAAAGTACCCTGAGAATGAAAATGCCAAATATAGAGTGCTGGTTACCTTTGAGGTAAGAGAGAAGAGAATAAGATCAGGAACAGACAGGCACTCGGGAGGCAGTTGAGCTGTATGACTACTCATTTTATTTTTCAACAGAAAAACTGATATAAATCCATCAAAATACTGTGTAGGCTAAATGGATATTATATTATTCTCTATACTTTTCTGTGTGCTTAAAATACTTTATAATAGTGAAGTTTTAAAATTTTTGCAGTAGAACACACTTGAAGTAGACTGTTACTTTCCCTCTCTGCCTTACTAATACAGTTCCAGGATGATAAAAATGAATACCATGCTTTTGTCCCAGATTTCTAGCTTAGACTTTTGTTTCTCTTTTTCTATTAACAGCTTTACTGGGAATTAGGCCAACTTGGATTAATAATCTAATTAATATATTTTCTTAGTACTTTGGATTTTATTAAGCAATTTCCTTTAGCTTCTGAGAATTGTGTGACTTATTTTAATCACATTCATAGAAAATCAGTCTGTCTGAAGGATGAAGAAACTAGTGTAGTTCTGTTCTCTCAAATTATTACTTGAGTAAAATGGTTCCTTCTTTGGGAATCCACTATACTCAAAGGCAGGGTGTTGGGCTAGATGTTCCCTTTAGGCTTCTCTTAGTTTTGGCATTATAGGCTGTAATTCAGAATCTTCTGTTTGATCATTAGTTCTTTGAAACTAAGCAGTGTTTCTAAACACTTTGACCCTCATAATACCCAGCATAATTCAGTTGCTTATTATGTATTAAAAATTAATTGAAAGAATGGTCAGTACAACTTTGAAACTCTTGGTGCATTTTCTACAGATGCCTCTATTTGTCCTGTGTTCATTAATAACATGGTGCTTTCTTTCCTGTGTTTAGTGATTTAGAATCTAGAAGAGAAGTAAAAAAAGAAGAAGGTGAAGCTTTTGCACGAGAACATGGACTTATCTTCATGGAAACTTCTGCTAAGACTGCTTCCAATGTAGAAGAGGTAAATAAGAGGTCCTTTTAAATGTTTATTATCTTTTTACTTAATATACTTGTTTTATATACTTTAATATTTATTAGTGTATCTTCCATAAGCTTTTAATCACTGATAGTCTTTTAATATCATAAAGTGGGAAAATTTCTTTCCTTTGAAATGCCTTGTAACATTCATCTTAGATCAGACTCTTGACTTATATTCTGAGCCTTCTCTTAAAGCCAAAATGCTTTAACACATCTTTGTATATACATTTTCCCTAAAATCTTTTTTTATGTTGCATGAGAAGGAGGAAAAAGGACACTAATGCAGTTTGGAAATGTTTCAAGATGCTGAACATTTGTAGCTTATTTATAGCCACTTTTGATCAAATAGGTAAAGTATTACTGCTATATAATATTATACAAAGCATGGGAATTCTGCCATCTTTAATAGATAAAATTTGCAGTATCTCAATTATTTCTATTAATCATCTTGAACTTTTGGAAGTTATCTGAACACATTATGTTCCTTTATGCTGTATATGTCTGAATATGGTGTTAATATAGTGTACATAGATGAGTAGACAGTTAATCCTCTATAAGGTATATATGTTGTTACATTCTATTTTAGAAAAAGTCGGAATGAGGCTAAAAATAAGTAGTTTGCCTAGAATAATGCTGTAGTTCTACTTTTTGGGTATGACTCTTAAGGACCAGTAGTTTTATTGCTAGCTTTACCCAGTGGCCAGATAAGTTTCTATTGAACGAGTACAAAAATGTTTTACATAAATGTTAAAGGCATACTTTAAAATTAAATACCCATTGCATTTTGAAGTTATTTATTACATGTTCTTACAAGCTAATATCTTTTTAAGGTATGATTGGCCACAAGCCTTAGAACAGAAAACACGAGAATTCTCTTGATCTGTCCCCAATGTGTTAAAAGCAACTGCCAGAAGGGATTCTAGAAAACAAATGATTAAAGAATCTCATTGTTCTTAGGATAGTAGAGGATGAGGTCATAGGTAGCACTTAGCACTGTGCCTTGGACATAGTAAACAGTGAGTAAATATTTATTAAGAATGATACTTGGAGTTCTTCTAATTAACCTTTGAACCCAGAAATTGACTATAGTAATTGAACAGCATTGGTATTCACTGAAGAATTCTTTCTTAGGTAAGATATTATACTTATCTATACTTGATGAAATGCTCTTGATTGTCCTTATTGCATTTCTCGTAGGCACCAACTAATGCTTTACCTGTTATTGCCAATAATTTCAGCTTGATAACATACAAGAGCAATGTCTCACTTCATACAGCAAATCCAGAGAGAAATCTGTTCCATCACTTTGTTAACTTATAATAAACATGTAAACCTACCTGCTTCAGAAAGGGACTCCTTTATTACAGGTGTTGTATTTGAAATCATAGGGCCAACATGTTATGGGAGTTTCAAGAAATATGAAACATGTCCTTATTGATTATTAACAGTGGATTTTCTTGTTGATTTTGCAAACCACACAGAAAATTGTGTGCATTTTAATATGGTACCATACTATGGAGTCAGATAACAAGATGTCAACTATATATAATAAAGCGTAATATGCAAATCGAACAGCGGAACGGCTAGCCGGACGACCACGCTATGACACCCACTGGCGCCAGGCAGGTGCGATGCGATTGGTTGGGGGCCCGGCCATCGCCCCATGATCGCCTCACACAGGGAAGGTCAGGCCACCGGCTGGCGGAGCGATCAATCAGCGATCGTCCCACAGAGGGAGGCCCTGGCTACCTGGCTGTCAGCAGCGCTGCAGCAGGTAGGCGGGGGTCTCCCGGACTGTGAGAGGGTGCAGGCCGGGCTGAGGGGGGACCCCCTCCTTAGTGCACAAATCTCATGCTCCGGGCCTCTAGTTGGAAAGTAATCCTAGATTTCTAGTTCTATCTCTAATGCCTTTGTGTTCATTTCTCTTACTCTTAACAAGTAATAGGAGGTGTTTATTTATAAGTAGCAAATTACTGTTGTCATTTAAATGAAATACAGGTCTCTCCTCCACTTGCAAAAGTTCCCAATACACCACTTTGCTTTATTGTACTAATGTAAGTCTTTGGTGAAAGCAAAGTGACATAATGTGAACTCTCAAGGAAGTAGAGGATGATACTCTTCACTTTGTGCCATTTCAGCTTAGGAAAGGTTTCATAGGAACACTGTACTTCAGTTAGTTGTGGAAATCTGGTTATTCCATTAATGTTTTGGCAGCACTTGTTACAAACATTCCATATCTATGGTTAATAATAAAAATAATGGTTTAAATTTGATCTGGGCAGGAATTCCTCATACTCATGAGAGAACAGCATTTTATTTATTCATGTAAATTAATTTGCCTCAGAAGCTAAGAATTTAAGAAATAATCTTTTTTTTTTCTTTAATATATTTTTATTGATTTCAGAGAGGAAGGGAGAGGGGGAGAGAGAGAAACACCAATGATGAGAGAGAATCGATTGGCTGCCTCCTGCACGCCCCCCACTGGGGATGGAGCCCACAACTCAGGTATGTGCCCTGACCAGAAATCGAACCATGACCTCCTGGTTCATAGGTTGACGCCTAACCACTGAGCCATGCTGGTTGGGCAGAAATAATCTTTTTTTTTTTTTTTTTTTAATATATTTTATTAATTTTTTACAGAGAGGAAGAGAGAGGAGAGGGATAGAGAGCTAGAAACATCGATGAGAGAGAAACATCGATCAGCTGCCTCCTGCACACCTCCTACTGGGGATGTGCCCGCAACCAAGGTACGTGCCCTTGACCGGAATCGAACCTGGGACCCTTCAGTCCGCAGGCCGACGCTCTTTCCACTGAGCCAAACCGGTTTCGGCAGAAATAATCTTTATAAATCTATTTTTAAAGGAATCATAGACAAGCATTACATAATAAACTCATTCCTGAAATTTTACCTAAAAGCTGAAAATATTTTGTGATCAAGTGTTAAGAAGATGGTGGGCATTGTATGTACTATACAAAAGGGTGCAAACAAACCTGAATCTCCTTACACAATTTAGGAACTGATTGAACTTGAAAATAGTAACCAGAGACTTCTGCATCTGGAAAGTAGGAGTAGACTTACTTTCACCTGTTTCTCCTGCTAAGTACAACTAAAACTTTAAACATTATATACAAAACAATTATAAGAAGACTTGGAAAGGTGGAGGGAAGAAAGGTGACCAGTTAGAGATCTTGGGACTTGAGAAATGAGACAGCAGTGGTTCCCCTTGGTTTTCTTTCTGCCTCATATGTCTCAGATTGGGTGCCAGAGAATCTGATGATCTAGGAAGGCTAACAGGTGCAGGGGAGCGGAAAGCTTACTCTGTAGCCAAAGGACCAGGAAAGGCACTGCCTAGCAAGACAAAGCTTTTAGGAAAGCAGTCTACTGCCCAGCTGGCTGGCTCTCAGTGGTTGAGTGTCGACCTATGAGCCAAGAGGTCAAGGTTCGATTCCGGTCCAGGCACATGCCTGAAATCCCCAATAGGGGGCGTGCAGGAGGCAGCCAATCAATGATTCTCTCTCATCGTTGATGTTTCTATCTCTCTCCCTTTCTTTCTGAAATCAATAAAAATGTATATTTTTTTTAAAAAAGGAATATCGTTCTATAGCCAAACAGAAAAAAAATGAGTGCTGCTTTCACTATCAGCTGACTGTAATGATGTTCTTCCATGCTCATCATTTCCCTGTGGGAGCAGTGTCAGAGGAAGCCATATAAAGTATAGATTTAAAAAGACCCAGAGGCTAATAAAACAGTACTCCAAATGTCAAGTTTTCAATAAAAAGTCACTCTTCCCATCTAGAATCAGGAAGATCTCAAACTAAATGAAAAAGGAAAAAAGGTAAACAGATGCCAACAGGAAGATGACAGATGTTAGAATTATCTGACAAAGATTTTGTTTTTAGACAACCATTATAACAGTGCCTCAGCGAACAATTAGAAGCTTGCTTGAGCTAGCCGGTTTGGCTCAGTGGATAGAGCGTCAGCCTGCGGACTGAGGGGTCCCGGGTTCGATTCCAGTCAAGAGCACATGCAAGGGTTGCGGACTTGATCCCCAGTGGGGGGCCTGCAGGAGGCAGCCGATCCATGATTCTCTCTCATCATGGATGTTTCTATCTCTCTCTCTCCCTCTCCCTTTCTCTCTGCAATCAATAAAAATATATTTAAAAAAAAAAGAAGAAGCTTGCTTGAAACACATGAAAAAAAAAATACAAGGTAGAAAGAAGAACCAGATAGAAATTCTAAAACTGGGAAATATAATAACTGAAATTAAAAACTCGATGGGCGAGATCAGCAAAATGAAAGGTACAGCACGAGTTGGTTTGGCTCAGTAGATAGAGCGTCGGCCTACAGAATGAAGGGTCGTGGGTTCAAGTGTGGTCAAGGGCACGTGCCTGGATTGCAGGCTCAATCCCCAGTAAGGGGCATGCAAGAGGCAGCTGATCAATGATTCTCTTTCATCATTGATCTTTTTATCTCTCTCTCCCTCTTCCTTCCTCTCTGAAATCAATAAAAACATCATTTTTTTTAAAAGAAAGAAATAGTGAACTGGATGATAGAAACAACTCAGTCTAACTACAGAGAGAAAATAGATGGAAAAATTTACAGTACCCCAGAGACCCGTAACACAATAACAAAAGCTCTAACATTGTATTATCAGAAATCTAGAAAGAGGAGAGAAAGAAGATGTTTCTGAGAAAGAACTCAAAGAAATAATGATTGTGATAAGTTTTATGTATACAATTTAATACCTGGAGCAAGTTAAAATATTCAGTGAGATACACTAAAAAACAATAGATAAATTAATATAGAATTCTAAAAAATGTTCAGTTATTCCTCAGAAAGGCAGGGAGGAAAACCAAAAAATAGCAAATAAAAATAAAATGGCAGACGTAAACCGTAATAATTACATGACATGTAAATGATCTAACTACAACAATCAAAAGACAGAGATTGGCAAAGAGGATTAAAAAACATGGTGTCTGCAAGAAACTCACTTCAAATATAAACAGTATAGGCAAGTTGAAAATAAAATGATGGGAAAAGACATATCGCACAATAATCAAAAGAAAGCAGGAGTGAGTAGTAGTATAATATAAAGTAGACTTAAGAGAAAAGAAAATTGCCAGAGACAGTAAGACATATAATAAAAGAAGAATTCATCAGGATTCTTATATTTATTCTTATATCTAGCAGTCTTATATTTGTATACACCAAACAAAAGAGCTGAAAGATATGTGAAGCAAGAACCAATGGAACCAATGGAATTAAACTAGACAGTGGAATTAAACTAGAAATCCAAGACAGTCTCTAATGATGATTATGATATTGTCTATTTCTCTTTTCAGCTTTCTTGGTTCCAGTTATTAATAACAGATAATTGGAAAAGTTTCCAGAGACTTAGAAACTAGACAGTACACTTCTAAATAATATAGGTGTGAAAGGGGAAGTCTCAAATGAAATTTTAAAAACATTGAACTTAATGAAAATACAATGTATCAGAATTTGTGGGAAACACAATATTCAGAAAGGGAAATTTATAGCATTAAATGCATACATTAGAAAGAAGAAAAGTCTCCAATGAATAATCTTAGCTCCTAAGTCAAGAACCCAAAGCAAATACAAGGCAGGAAATAATAAAGATAAGAGCAGAAATCGGCAAAATTAAAAACAGGAAAGCAATAGAGAAAATAAAAAGAAGCTAGGTTTTATTTTGTTTTGTTTTTAATATATTTTTGTTGATTTTAAAGAGGAAGGGAGAGGGAGAGAGAGAGAAAAACATCAGTGGTGAGAGAGAATCATTGATTGGCTTCCTCTTGCAAGCCCCTTACTCTGGGGATCGAACCCGTAACCCTGGGCATGTGCCCTTGATCAGAATTGAACCCGGGACCCTTCAGTCTGCAGGCTGACACTCTATCCACTGAGCCAAACTAGCTAGGGCAGAAGCTAGATTTTAAAGGCCAGTAAAATTGACAGATTTTTGACAAAACTGACAAAGAGGCAAAGAAAGAATATTACCACTATCATGAAGAAAACAAGATACAGCTACTGACCCTGCAGGCATCAAAGGAATAATACATAAATATGATAAATTAGATGAAATAGACCAAAAAACCCCACAAACTATCAAAACTCACCTAGTGTGAAACAGATTATTTGGAATAGTCATATAACTATTAAGGAAATTGAATTAATAATTTTAAAATTTCCCCAGAAGAAATCTCTAGACCCCGATAGTTTCACTGGAGTTTACCAAACATTTAAAGAAAAATTGAGCAGCAATTCTACACTAACTTTTCCAGAAAGTAGAAGAGATAGAACATTTATTAATTCATTTTATGAAGCTAATGTTACCCAGATACCAAAACCAAAGAAAGTACAAAAAAACAAAGTACAGACTGATAGCTTTTATTAATATATAAACAAAAATTCTCAGCAAAATATAAGCAGATAGAATTTCAACAATATATGAAATAATATACAGGTACATAAAATATATACATCATGGCCAAATGAAATTTGTGCCAGACATGCAAGGCTCATTCAGTATTCAAAAGCCAGTCTGTATAATCCACCATTTTAATAGGAAAACCACATTATAAGCAGTCAGTGCTGAAAAAGCATTTGACAAAATTAAACACATATGTTTTTAAATTCTCAAAAAGGGGGCGGGGGATTGAAAAGGACTTTCTCAGCTTCTTAAAGAGCATCTACAAGAAATCTACAGCTGACATTATACTTAATGGCGAAAGACTGAATGCTTTAGCCTTAAGATCAGGAACAAGACTAGAATGTCTGCTCTCTCACCATTCATTTAACATATTGGTGGAAGTCCTAGCCAGTGCAATAAAGCAACTTAATAAAGGCACACAACTCAGAAAGGAAGAGATAAAACTGTATCTGCTTGTGTATGATATGATTGGCTCTATAGAAAAACCCAAGGAATTCAAACACACACACACACACACACACACACTGTGAAAAGTGGGTTCAGCAAAGTTACAGACTACAAGACAAATACAGTCAAACCTCGGTTCTCAACCAAGTTGTTCATAGAAAAAATGTCTTAGGTTTTCGACCTGAAAACCTTTTCATGCTGATATCTCAGCATGACGAAAAGCTTCTCTCTCTGGGCCTCACCAGCAGCCAAGCCTCTCTCTCCCCCAGAGGTCAGCAGTTCAGCCCGCTCGCCAGCAGCCTGGGGTGGCTGCCCATCACCCCCTAACCACTCCCCTGCCAGCCTGATTGATGCCCAACTGCTCTCCCCTGCAGGCCTGGGTCCCGCCCCCCCCCCCCCCCCACAACTGCCCTTCCCTGCAGGCCTGGTCGCCCCCAACTTCCCTCTGCAGGCCTGGTCCCTCCCAACTGCCCTCCCTTGCAGGCCTGGTCCCTCCCAACTGCCCTCCCCTGCTGGCCTGGTCGCCCACAACTGCCCTCCCTTGCAGGCCTGGTCCCTCCCAACTTCCCTCCCCTGCTGGCCATCTTGTGGTGGCCATCTTGTGTCCACATGGGGGCAGCCATCTTGTGTGTTGGAGTGACGGTCAATTTGCATTATTACTCTTTTATTAGATAGGATAGGATTGCTTAAATGGGGAGGGGAGCTTTTTGCAGCAGGAGGAGATGCTCTTGGCACACAAAAACATATAATCCATATATCTGGACTGATAGCCAGCCATATGCACTATACTGCCAAACGGGTCATTAAAAAATTGATTCACTTTCTTACACCTTACACCAAACAGCTGTTGCCCTTAAAACCCCTCCTCAGCCCCAACCTTAGGTTCTGCCTTTGCAGTTCACCCAGAGTAGGTTCTGACTGGTCAGTTTCTATACTAGTCAGCGTCAAAAGCTCCGCTTCCTAGGCAGCCATTGGCTCCTCGCAGTTCACCCAGATTTGATTCTGATTGGTCGGTCACTATGTCAGTCAACATCTCCGGGCCTATCTCCGGGCCTGATCAGAAGTGGTTAGGGGCAAACAGGAAGGCAGGTAGGCGAGCAGTTGGGAGCCAGCAGTCCTGGATTGCGAGAAGGGATCCCAGATTGGAGAGGGTGCAGGCTGGGCTAAGGGACACACACCCCCATGCACGAATTTCGTGCACCGGGCCCCGAGTATACTCATAAATGTGATAGAAGTACACCCTAGAGTTCATCTCCTAAATGTCAATGAAATTAAAAAGCCAATTTTGACCAAATATTCTTGTCTATATGGTATTCCCATAGTAATAGATCAGAACTGTTTACATTTTCAATTTCCATTACTTCGGATTTTTCAAACAATATTTGGATGCTATACACATTTGAGTGCATAACATGTGGGGGGAAACCCTTTATTTAGTTGCCTACCACTTACTCAACTAAGATTTATGCTGAATGTGCAGAACATTTATAGTGTCATCACTTTTTATATTAGGAAAATGAGGTTTCGGCTCTTTACCTCTGGTTGAAAAAAAATATTTTGAACTCCATTTTACTAAAGGTTTTGCTGATTAGCAAATAAGAATCGACTGTGTGACCAGCAATATTGAGGACATCAAGATATCATGTCTGCTGGTAACTGCCCTGGCTTCCCATCAGGTTCACAGCTCCTCACCCCCTGGCAGTTCATTCCAGAACCACAACTTTGTTTAGTGTCCTGCTCTGCAGGGTTCCAGGGAGATCTGACCCTATGGTTTCTCCTGTGACAGACTGAGGAGGTGGTATGAAGATGACGAGCTCCTTCTCCTGTCCCTGGACTCCAGTGATGTGTATTGCACACGCTGTTATCAGCTTTTAGAAGAGAGGAAAATTTTTTTCAGAAGTGTTTTCAAATGATTGAAACATGTCAAGTAGCTGAAATAATAATGCTGTTGTATATTTGTACGGCACATTGTCAAAGTTCTTTTACGTCCATCATCTCCATTTTCTCTGGAGGACTCAACCCCAGGAGTTTCGGTTCCCTATCCATTCCCCTTTATGTTGTGTTACACAGTGGAGAAAAGCAGGACTGAGGTTATTCTCTCCTTCTTTGAGGAGTGTTCATTAAAATGATCACTTCTACATCGTCAAACCAGTTCAGAAGGAGCTGGATATACCCTCCCCCTTTTTTAAAAAGTATAAAACAGGATTTACACAGTATATTAGTTTTTGAAACCCACTGTTGAGAAACTTGTTGACTTTTATGTAACCCAGAGATTTCCAAGTGTGATTTAGCCATTCCCCTCTCCCCCCCAAAAAAAAAATGAAATTAGGGGTGGGGACACACAACGTCTAAGGGATTAGTGTCTCTTTTATTTTGCTTATTCTCTTCATGGTAACATACAGATTGCAGTGGAGGATGTGGACACGATTTTGAAGCTCAAACTATATTGCAAAAACATTTTTTCCCAAATAAGTTGTATTTGGAGCAGTCCTTCTCAAACATTAATATGCATTCAAGTCACCTAGGAATCCTGTTAAAATGCAGATTATGATTCAGTAGGTCTGGGGCCTGAAAGTCTGCTTTTGGATCCAGTTCTCAAGTGATGTTGATGCTGCTGATCATGGATTCACTCTGAGGAGTATGGAAACTGAGGAATCTGGCAGAGTCCTTTCCCATCTCCTCAGAGACATTCCTTCAAAATGTCTCATCATCTTCATCCTCTCTTTCTCTACCTATTCTTGGCTCTCAGCGTATAGTTACATAATCACATTCAACTATCTTAAAAATAAAAATCTGTCATTTTCAGTTCTGGATATGTTCTCTTCTAACTTGTAGTAAGACCCATATCCATTTCCTCATTCTTCTTCACATCTCAGTGACTTCCTCTACCATGCATGTCCAAGGTCACACTGGAACTCCTAATTGCCTCACCTAACAAATGCTTTTCTGTTCTTACTTTAATCCCTTGGGGGGTTTTTGACTTCTCTTATATAAACTTCTTTTTCCTTAGCTCCAATACCATTTTCTCCTCTTTGTGCCTTTCTAGCCTTCCCAGACCCTTTTCCAGCTTTTCTTTCGTGTTGAAATGTCACCTAGATCCATGATTTCAGATACCCTTCTTGGGGTGTGTGTTCAGCTCCACATTGACCACTGCTCTCTGGACATCTCTGCACGAGTGGCTCTTAGTCCTTCCCAGTTTACCACACGCAGACTGAACTGATAACCCTTCTCTCCTGCAGATCTTCAGTCTCCTACATCCTAGAGCAGTCCCTTTCTCCAACCACTTTACAGTCATTTATTCAGTCACCACGTATCATTTTCCACTTGTGTCTTGTTATTTCTACCTGTCCAGTATCTCTCCAAGTTGTCCTTCCTTCATAGCCTCCTATTTGGACTCCCTGTCTTTATTTTTTTCAATCCTCCAGTGGTCGGCAAACAGCGGCTTGCGAGCCGCAGTTTGCCACTCCGTTGACTAACGAGTTTGCCGACCACTGTCACATACTACCCTTTACCTCTTTGCACACAATATGCCACAATTGCCTAATCCTCACAGCTTCCAAGTACACGGTAACATTTAGTCTTGTCCAGTGGTCGGCAAACTCATTAGTCAACAGAGCGGCAAACCGCGGCTCGCAAGCTGCATGTGGCTCGCGAGCCGTGGTTTGCCGACCACTGCTCTACACCTTGCATGTCAAATTCACAGCCCGCAGGGCACATGCCTCATTTATTTGGCCTGTGTTAGCCTTTGAGTTTGACGTGCTTGCTCTACACTGTTGCCTGTGAGATCTTTCTAAAAATGAAAATTGAATGTCACACCCCAATTTTATTAAATCATGTTGGTGGTTCCCCACAGCTTCAGAATCAAACTCGTTTGCTTATAATACAAGTCTCTTTTTCTGCCAACTCCCCACAGTGTGTTCTCCATATTAAACTAAGAGCCAGCAGCTGGGTAGTGCTCTTGACCCTCCACAGAAAGTGTTCTCTGTACTTGAAATGCCCTTCTTTCCTGCTTGACCCTTCAAAGATATAGTCAAGTTTGAGCCTCCTCTGGGAATGATACATAGCGTCACTTCCCTGTTCCCTACACCACCACACACAAGCACACAGTCAGGATTTATATGCTCTTTTCTCTGCATTCATTCATTTATCATCCTGAGCATGAATGAATTTATCTTAGCCCTCTATGACAGCGTATGTGTGTGGTGTGTGTGTGTGTGGAAAATTGAGGCAAAAGTCTGGTAATTAAAAATATCTTAAAACTGTTGAAAAATCAGTGCTAGAAATTCTTGGCTTAGTTGTTAAAGTACTAAAGATAGAGCTAAGATGAAAATCCAGCCAGCTAATCCTGAAACAGATTGCAGAAGCCTGCCAGTCCATAAACTGACATCAGATAGGTGGATTTCTATGTCAGGGGGAAACACATGACCTGGTAAGACTTCAGTAACGAAGAAGAGCAATTTCAAGGTCTCTTGCTAAGACTTGTGTCCTGTTCCTGTACTTGAAAATCCACAGACTTAATTGGATTGAGAACACATCCTACTTAACTTGGGCTGTGTTGTCAGGACTTTCCAGTGGAAATCTGACCTGACTCTGTATCAGGCTTGAGGAGAGTTTAGTTTAATAAATATTTACTACTCTCTTGCACAAATTGGAAGATTTTGCTAACTAGCATCAGCTTCTCTATCCTTATTTAGCAATCACTTTAGAGAACTTTAAGGATGATCCAGAGCACACTAAAGAAAGTTACATTCATCTTCTGTACTTTTAAACCAGGATAGCTAAACTTTACTGAAGAAAATCATGCTGATGTATGCAGATCACACACTTACACACTCGCACATTGATCTGTAGTGTATATTCATAGGCTCACAGTTTATATATAAATCACCAGCTACCAAGATTTTCCCGCCTGTATATGACATAAGCATTAGAACTCCATGTATAAAATAACTATTCATTCCATCCTTGAAACCTGATTTTCTTCCTTTTTTATTTATCTCAATTCACGGCATACCCTTCCATCTTAATCACTTAAGCTAAAAGTGGAGTCCTCCTTAAACACCTTACCATTCTTACCCTACTTAAGAAGTCCTGCTAATTTCTCCAAAGTAGATACTAAGTGACTCCTTACTGCTCTCCCTCTTGCCAATTTTACCTCCTTATAATTCATCCTTTAAACCAGGGGTGGGGAGCCTTTTTCTATCAAGGGCCATTTGGATATTTATAATATCGTTCGTGGGCCATACAAAATTATCAACCTAAAAATTAACCTGCTAGGCCCTAGCCAGTTTGGCTCAGTGGATAGAGCCTCGGCCTGTGGACTAAAGGTTCCCGGTTTCGATTCTGGTCAAGGGCACATGCCCATGTTGGGGGCTTGATCCCCAGTAGGAGGCGTGTAGGAGGCAGCCGATTAGTGATTCTCTCTCATCATTGATGTTTCTATTTCTCCCTCTTCCTTCCTCTCTCTCAAATCAATTAAAATGGTGTGTGTTTTTTTAAATTACCCTGCTATATTTGTTCAAACATTTCATTAATTCCTAATGCCTTGGCAGGGCCAGACCAAATGTTTTAGGGCCTTATACAGCCCATGGGTTGGACATTCCCCACCCCTGCTAAACTATCCTCTCATATTGTATCCCACCTGTTTCCTACCTTTTCAGGGTTCCTTAATGTCTAGTGGGCCACTTCTTGACATGTCTGTCTGACCTCAGCTTCCCACTGAGCTTAAAATCCTCCCCTCTGTCCAGAATGCTCTTTCCTCCCCTCAGTTTTCCTAATAAATGAATAGGAGCTTGCTTATTGCTCAGGCCTTCACTCACATTTTTTTTTTCTCTTGACAGTGTTTACCATCAGCTGTTCTTGCCACATTTTCCCGATTGTGGAAGTTTCCACGCTATGTTTCAGTTTTGAATTACATCTATCCTGTACTATACCCTTCAGGTTAAAGATACTCATAATTTACGAGTACGCTCGATGCTTGGTACTAATCAAGTACTCAGTAAATGCTTGTTTAATGGAAGAAATAAATTACTAAGGAATTAAACATATTTGTGTGTTGTCTCTGACAGAAAATAGGAACAGGAAATTCTTAAATACTATAATCCCCAACCCCTTCTAACCTAATTATTCCAGTTCCTTCCCGCCTTTATTTTCCTGGTAAAATTGGTCAAGATTTGTTTAGGCCACCTCCTGTCATCGTTAATAAATATTTACTGGTGCTGTTAGTTTTTGTAAAGGGAAGGAAGGACACAAAGGATGCAAATAATCACAAATATTAAGTACTTATCAAAATAATCCTAGAAATCCAAAATAATTTTTAACTAGAAGCTTTTTAAAGGATGTGAGACGTGTGCTTTTTAAACCAAATATAGCAGTGGTCCTCTTTCTTTTAATGGAACACAAGAAACTCAGTATGAAAGAAATAAAAGTAGACTGTGTTTGCTTTGGAATTGGGGGTGGGATGCTGTGGGAAATGGGGGGGAGATGAGAAAATGGTCTTCCTTCACTGGGCACTACCTACTTCCTACGCTCATCCCCAAGAGTGGCCCTTGCAGGATTTCCTTGAAAGCTACTATATTGGATGATGTATGTATGAGTCCTCTCCCACTGAAGAAGCTAAATCAAATAAAATCAGAACATTTTAAAGTCGCAGAATTTGAAGGAGTTTTGTATTTAAACTGCACAATCTTGAATTCTAGTCTAATGTTCTTTTCCCAAAACTTTCCTATCTTTAAGTCTGATTTCAATATATTTTATTCTTTAGGGCTCACATTACATGTTGCTAATTTACTCTTTAAGTGTTTAGCTTTATTTAATCAAGAACTACTTTCAGTTCACTGAAGAGCGTTGATCACTGTTTCTCTCCTTTAGTCTACAGTGTTTCAGGGCACATTCACATCTAGTACCTGTGTCCTCTTCTCCTATCATTCCCCACATGTCACCACACTCAAATATTTGGATGAGAAAAGCTAGCGTGCATCAAGTGCTACATGGCAAGCACTGTTTTCATTGTGTTATAGTCATGAATGTGTTACATTCATCCTCCCAACAATTAATATGAAGGAGGTACCATTATTATCCTGTTTACAGAAAGGTTAAGCAGTGAGTCCAAAGCAACACACGAGGTTTGAACCTACACAGTCTGGTTCTAGAGCCCCACCCTTAACCATTCTGCTAATCTTATAGTAGGTATAAATACCTTCATCCCACAAACAGATTTTCTTTTTTAATATATTTTTATTGATTTCAGAAAGGAAGGGAGAGGAAGACAGATTGAAACATCAATGATGAGAGAGAATCATTGATTGGCTGCCTCCTGCACACCCTCTCCTGAGGACCCAGCCCACAACTTGGGCATGTGCCCTTGACTGGAATTGAACCCGGGACCCTTCAGTCTTCAGGCCCACGCTCTATCCACTGAGCCAAACCAGCTAGGGTACAACCAGATTTTCTTGAAAGCAAATGAGAGAAAATTAATTTCCTTATTTTTATACATTCCTTGACTTTTTTTTTTTTTTTCAGAAGTAATCGACACCTATGTAAATCATTTAGAATAGTGACTGGCCTATAGTAAGTACTTAGTAAATACTGGTTATTATTAGCTTCGGCAAATGGACACCTGTAACATACATAGCATTGTTAGCAATTGAGAAGAAAAGTAAACAGCATTTTAGTTATCTAAAGAGTCGCTTATTTTACAGAGTACTAAAGAGTCGCTTATTTTACAGGGTACTTTGTCTCTAGCATTTGTTCAAGATACTTAAATAAAACTAAGGTACTTCGATTTATTTTGAATTCTTACCTAACAGGCACTGTAATTTTTATATTTCCACCAGGTGGCAGCATGTTACATAAGGAAATAATTTGTGTTACTCTGTTGTAGAGAATTTATTTTCAGTGTTTTGCCTTTAAAACTGTTAAACCATAATAAAAATACAGTTTTGCCTCTATTCTCTCTCATCAGCTGTGAAGGCCCTCTTAGCACATTGTGCACGGCCTGTAGCCAAACCTGCTTCAGTCCTGCCCTGCACATGTTCTCCCTATGCCACTCAGCACAGAATGTTTATTTTTCCTGCATCTTCAACAGAGTTCAGCCCTGTGCTTAGATTCTCCCAACTAAATAGTTTATTTCAGCAACAATAGGAACTACATCCTCTTCCTATATCTTCCATAGTGCCTAGAGAAGTGTTGACCTGTGGTAACAATTTAATAGATGCCCTTGGGTAAATGACAAATGATAAAGGTAGGGTGTTAGTGTTTGCTGAATATGTATTTGAATCATAATGCATTTATAGTTTTGCCTTACATTTACTTTGATTTGTGCTATAAAAGTCCCTGAAAATTTACTTAACACATTGCACACCAGTAGTTTTATTGTTAGCTTTACCCAGTGGCCAGTTAAGTTTCTATTGAACAAGTGCAAAAAACGTTTTACAAAGTATCGTACTTTAAAAAGATATTAGCTTGCAAAAACATGTAATAAATAACTTCAAAATACAATGGGTATTTAATTTTAAGGCGTGCCTTTAACATTTATGTAAAACACTGTGTAATATGAAAACACGAGAATGCTCGTGATCCGCCCGTGATGTGGTAAGTTTAGATATTATCAGGACCATTCAGATAACTACTGCCAAGGGTTGAAAGATTAGTGTATGAGGTGGAAGGCAATTAATGGCTAATGAAGGTAAAGGACTGAACATGGCAATTAATCAAAGTAGGGCAAAGGGGGAGAGCTAATGGTAAAATGAAGAGAGTCAGACTCCTGATACTGAAGTGGAGCACTGCGTGGGAGAGCAGGAGGCTCGCCAAATTAAGTTGGCTGCAAGGAAATCTGTTTATACTTCATAATCATGGATCTGCCTAGATATTGTTTGTTTCACAGGGTTGATAATGCAATCCTTTGACATGAGTTTCTCAGCAAATATTGTTTCCTATTCCATAACCTATTAATATTTGGATTGACTATATGTGAAATGTGAAGTATATATGAACATAATATTCTTACAGTTCTAACTTATGTGTCACAAAACCTGTAATCTTTAAGATGTCATGTTTCACAAATATTGTGTTAACTAATGTTAAAATTTTTCTGTAGGTATGCCATCAGCTTGCTCATTTTTCTGATATTAAGGAAATAAGTGTTCCACATAGATTTTTACTCTTACCCTTGTATACATCAAACTTGTAAGAATAATGATAAAAGTTCTCAAAAACATATTTTCTATTTTTTATGTTAAACGGGAAATACTGAACCTCCCTCTCTGGGATGACTTGGACTCTGCCGTCAGGAGCTATCTGCACAAGTCTGTTGTTGCCACAGCTGCTGTTGAGTGCAAGTCCCCCCAGTCTCCCTTCCCCTAATGCTACACATGCTCATCCCCACTTAAAAGGTGCACAGACACACCCCTCATGCCTGCTCTCTTTATTTCTCCTCCCCCCTGCCTCAGAATTTGCTTCTATAGCCTGGGAAATAGAAAAGGTAAAACTGGTTAAAATTCTAAAATTGGAAGGAATTTTAAGTTAAGGCTATCTTATTAAAAGCATGAGCTTTTAAAGTAAAGCCTTTGTAGTTTCTATTTAACTTGTTGCTAATTTCCTCATTTTTTTCCCGTGTTCTAGAGATATTTCAGAATGTTACATTTCTACCTTGAAAAATATATATGAGGCTTGATTTTTAGTGAACAGAGTGAAATGAGAAATTAAAATGTTGGCCATTTATTGCAATAATTATGTATCTCTTGTCTTTCCAAGTTCTTGAGATGCTTTGCAGTTTTAGTGGACAGATATTGTCTGTGACACCTAAGACTCTTATCTTAAAAGTTTCATTTGAGCTCTATTAAGCCTTAATGTTCATTGTATTTAGGAACTGGATAATTTCCGTTTATAGCCGCACATTTTTAAAACAGGTACACTAATGTGTACATTTGTCACATTGGGTTTTAAACTCTGAGGACTCATTAAAATTGATCAGTAATTAATCACTTAATAATATTAAATATTTTTAATAATAATAATATTTTTCACTATGATGTAGTTAAACAATCCACTTATCTAGTATCTGATCTATAATAAGTACTATTTAGGCAATAGAATTAGTAGTGATTAGGAAATTTTATGTAGCGTAGCTTTCTTAAGGCAGGTTTTATTTTTTATTTTTTATTAAGGCAGTTTTTAAAGTGATTCATCAACTCCTTAGCAAAAAGTCAAAATTGCACATTTAATATTGACTTTTATAACTTAAGTGTTTATATGAAGTTGTAACTCACTTATAGAACCTTGTAGCTCTGTGTAACATTCTAGTGAAATGTACACATATGGGTGCCCCTATAAGGAATTCCAGCCCTGTGAATTTATGAATCTGTTGACTTCAGTATTTAGTCAGACTGGTTTCTGAGGCCATCACCATAATTGCCATGTTATTGGAAATAAAGTTAAATTTTTCCTGATTTATCAGGATAACTTCAATTTTGAGGAATGTAAATCAATTCACAGCTGGCTGAAAGCCCGTTTCTCCTTCCCTTTAACTCCAGCACACACATGAAAGGTGCACTCACTTCCCAAGTGCCTTACGAATCTGCAGTGATTAATTCTTCTCATTATTTTGCTGCAAATTCTCATGACCCTCTCTGATGATTCGATCAGCCACTTAGAGTTTATGCATATTCATATCTCTCTGCTCCTGCCGCAGTCATTCATGTCTCCTTCCCTGACTGGTGTGTTCTTGGTGCAGTAATTGAGCTGCAGTAGATTGATTACTCTGGGGAGCTGTAAGGCCTTTAAAGGTGAAAACATATCAGTCCTGTTAATTAGGAAACAAAAGCTCTGGTGGCAAGCTCAGCAGTCAGATATTTCCAGTGTAGAAAAGACGAAAGGTGTGATTTGTTCCTCTCTATGAACGCTGTTTACTTTTCAAATTTTGAATTAAGTCTGTCTCAGTGGTAGTAAAGAAAAGATATCTTTATGAATTTTTATAGAATGCTAAAGAGGACCTGTCAATACTATTTTTTGTGATCTCTCAAATCTGATAATTTAGAAACACCTTATTACATAGCATTGGCAATGCTTGCATAAAATGTTTTAATATTTTGCATAACTATAGAATGTTTGTGGATTAATGTTGATATTTAGTAGTGTGCTGTATGAAAAAAGGGTGAAACTTTATTCAACATGGCATGAGCTGCCTTTTCATCTCTGTATGATAAAATCCTTGATTTTTCTGTCTCTAACTGAATATTAAATAACTAGAGGCCCAGTGCACAAAATTTGTGCACGGCAGTGGGGGGGGTGTCCCTCAGCCCAGCCTGCACCCTCTCCAATTGGGATCCCTCTCACAATCCAGGACTTCTGGCTCCCAACCGCTCGCCTGCCTGATTGCCCCTAACCGCTTCTGCCTGCCAGCCTGATCACCACCTAACTGTCCTCCCCTGCCAGCCTGGTCGCCCCTAACTGCCCTCCCCTGTCGGCCTGGTCACCCCTAACTTCCCTCCACTGCAGGCCTGGTCACCCCTAACTGCCCTCCCCTGTAGGCCTGGTCACCCCAACTGCCCTCCCCTGCTGGCCTGGTCACCCCTAACTGCCCTCTCTTGCCAGCCTGGTCGCCCCTAACTGCCCTCCCCTGCTGGCCTGGTTCCCTCCCACCCCCGCCAACTTCCCTCCTCTGCAGGCCTGGTCACCACCAACTGCCCTCCCCTGCAGGCCTGGTTTCTCCCAAATGCCCTCCCCTGCTGGCCATCTTTGAACACATGGGGGTGGCCATCTTGTGTGTTGGAGTGATGATCAATTTGCATATTACCTCTTTATTATATAGGATACATTGTCCTGGCCAAGAGGACTTTGTGTGGAACAGTAACCTCCAGAAGTAAGCTAGTTTCAACATGGATGTCAATGCAGCTTATATAGTTGACATGTTTTTCTCCTGTGTGCTGTTAAAGGGTACAATTCAGTGGATTTTAGCATATTCACAAAGTTACGCAACCATCACCACTAATTTTTGGAACAGTTTCATCACCCTAACCTGAACCCCATATTCATTAGCAGTTGTTCTCCATTCCCCCCTTCTCTTAACCCCTAACAACCAATAATCTACTTTCTCTCTCTACAGATTGACCTCTTTGAACATTTCATATATATGGAATCAAATTAAATATGGTCTTTTATGTCTGGCTTCTTTTACTTGGCATAATGTTTTTAAGTTTCATCCATATTTAGCATGGAGCAGTACTTCATTTTTTTATGGCTGAATAAAATTCCATTATATGGCTATACCACATTTTGGGCTTCATTCATCAGTCGATGAACATTTGTGGTGTTTTTACCTTTTCGCTGTTGCTGCTAATAATACTAATGAACATTCATATATGTTTTTGCTCTGTTCTTTTTTTTTAAATATGTTTTTATTGATTTCAGAAAGGGAGAGGGAGAGAGAGATAGAAACATCAATGATGAGAGAATCATTGATTGGCTTCCTCCTGCATGCCTCCTAACTGGGAATTGAGCCCGCAACCCGGGCATGTGCCCTGACCAGGAATCGAACCGTGACCTCCTGGTTCATAGGTCAACATTCAAGCACTAAGCCACGCTGGCTGGGCTCTTGCTCTGTTCTTGATCTTAGGGAGAAAGCTTTCAGCCTTCTCCACTGGATACAATGTTAGTTATCAGTTTTTCTTAGATGCTGTTTATCAAGTTAAGTAATTTCCCTCCTAGACCTACTTTGTTGAGTGCCTTTACCATGAAAGATTGTTGGATTTTGTCAAATGCTTCTGCATCTATTGACATTATTATGTGATTTTTGTCCTTTGACTAATTGGTTGATTTTCTTATGTTGAACTTTATGATATTCTATATAGTTTTTATATAATAACCTTTTTCTATGTGGTTTTAAATAATTTGAACCAATATTTCTACCTTATATTTCAGGCATTTATTAATACAGCAAAAGAAATTTATGAAAAAATCCAAGAAGGAGTCTTTGACATTAATAATGAGGTATATACACATAAAAATTATTGGCTAATGTATTTATTTGTATGTGTTTTTGTTTTTTTTAGTATAGTTTACATTTACTGATTGTATTTCAGGTGTACAGCATAGTGGTTAGATAATCATATACTTTAATTAATTTAAAACTGAATTTTAATTACTACTTGGATTCATGATTTTATATTCTTTAATTCCTAAAATGGATGTGTGTTGTCATTTAATACATTAGTTTATAATCATATAACTTAAAATTGTTGGATATTGTAAAATAGTTACATGTTACACTATCTGTGAAAATGGATTAAAGTCAGTGACCCTATCCATTTGTTGTAAGCAATGCAAAATAATATAAATCCTCCAAAGAGAGAAGAAAATCCACTTTCATCCACATGTCCATATGGTGTCATCTGCTTTGGGGAATAATTTTCTAGTTGTGTAAATGCATGTACTATGTCACTAATGCAAGATGATGCTCTCCCTGTTGTCTGATATGAAAGTGGGAAATACCTAATTTGGAAATTATTTTTAGTATAGCATAGCATATTTTCAGGAAACTAAATTAATATATGTAATTGGCCATTGGCAGTGGTTCGCTTTTCTTTGGGTTTTGTGTTTGTTTTTTATAAAATTATTTTGAGCCCATTTTGATCAACATGATTAGGATAAAATGTAAAGCTATGAAGCATGTAATTCATAGTGTTTACTAAAGGTCTTCATTTTGACCTAAATCCCCACTTTATGGCTACAGCATATTATTTACTGTTACATAAGCATATTTTCCATTCTATAGTAAGCCTTTTTGCTTCCAAGAGCAAAACTCTTATTCCTCACCCAGTTACAGTTAGGAAAGCACTATATTAGAAAACCATTGCATATGTGTGTCTCTTGGCCTATACTTAAATGAGGCTCTTTATTATTTGCCTCAGTATTCTTTGCTGAAACCAAACAGTTTGCCTCAAGTTTCTAAAAAGTACTTGATTTTCTCATTTGTTTTAATTTGGAGTATTATGGTTTCTAAATCCTATCTTCTAGGTTTATATGGCAGTAGATCTTGTGTTAATTTAAAGGCGACACCATTCAGAGACTAATGCCATATAAATTGAACAGTAATTGAGTCTCTCTGTAAAAGTGCACGTTCATTGTTTCTGTCTGGTTTCATATAGTAGCTGACTGCTGCACTGTGCCTGGTGCAGTTTTGATTGTAACGTGCTGTCAGGAGCCAACAGGCCATGCGATTTATTTGGCCAAATGCCAAATCTGACTCCTTGATTCCTCAAGAAGTTGCTACCAGCCCAGAGGGGGCAAAACCAATGAGCCATAGGGCATGCTTTTTATTAAAGAGGAGTCAAAAGAGCGAAAAGAAACCACATCAGCTGCTGTCAATACTGAGCTAGTGCCAGAAACCCCAAGGCTACTACTGTTGCAGAACAACTGCCAAGCACTATAAATCTGAGATTTACTGTGACGTAAAGTTTCCTTAAGAGCTTAATTTCTGAAGCTACTGTATTACTTTTCTCAAAGTGTTGTATTTTTAGGTAAAATCCACTTGAGGGAGTGAGGGTTAAGACATAAGTGTGAGTTTGATGAATGAAAGAACTGCTCTGTGTGTGGGTTCTTGGCAAGCTGCCATGTCTTTGGGGATCATAGAAATTATTGATGACACAGAACACTCTTATGCCCTTAGCCTGTACAGCTGATTCAACATGGAAGAGAAATGCTGTCTAGAGAGAAGATTTGACATTGTATTAGAGCAGCATAGGCTTTACATAGTTTTATCTTTTAAAGATGACTTGCAATAATTGTTTTCAGAAATATTTCCACAATATTGTTCCTAAAAGGAAGAAACAGCCCCTGAGAGAGATTGTTTTAATTGTTGTAAAAATCTCCTTAATATTTTTCTGAGTTGTTTGGTAAAATTGTATCATTAAGAATGCAATGGATTTTTATTGGCTCCAGTTACATGTATTATTCTTTGTCTTTTATTTCAGGCAAATGGCATTAAAATTGGCCCTCAGCATGCTGCTACCAACGCCACGCTTGCAGGCAATCAGGGAGGACAGCAGGCTGGGGGAGGCTGCTGTTGAGTCTGTTTTTACCATCGCGCTGCCCAAATGGGGCTACTCACTGCTCCTTTCACCCTCTCCTACTCAGCTGCGACATGAAACTATTTGAAATGGCTTTATGTCACAGAAGACTTTACTCTTTCAAATTCTTGTATAACTTTGAATAAATGGTTAATGTTCACTTAAAAAGACAGATTTTGGAGATTGTATTCATAACTATTTGCATTTGATTTCTAGGTCAATTGATGTGATTATTTTTGTTAAATGTTGTCTTGTGCCCTTACCTACGAACTGAATTGTATTAAACACTACAAAGTCATCTTGAGTATTTTAAATCAGTTTGTGTAGTTAGGTTTCCCAACACCTGTGGTTACCTAATGTTTAATATTAATAGAACTGTCCTCAAAAAGTTTGTCAACTTTCAAGGCTATAAGGAAAAACAGAAGGATTCTTTTAATTCTATATTTATCAGTTACTTTCTGTATATATAGTTTAATAACCTGCTTGGGTGTAATTTGCCAAGCTTGAATTCATTAATGCATTTGCATAAATTCTAAACTGTTTAGAGCTTAAAGCATTGTTAGGAATTGCTTGGACACTGAATTTTAAACTTTTTGCCATTATTAGCAAGCATGTTCATCTTCTCTTGTCACTAGTCCAAGAAAAATATGCTTAATGTACATTATAAAGGCTATGTATGTGTTAACCTGTTTTAATGCCAAAAATTTGCTGTTTGTCCACAATTTCTTTAAGACCTCCTCAGAAAAGGATTTGTTTGCCTTAATGAATGCTGTTGGGTAAAAACAGTATAATGAGTGAAATGGGCAGAATCAAGAACTTCATACACCTAAGCGACTCCAAGAAGAATGAATGTCCACATTTAGGTGGCACATTATGAGGACTTCTATTTTTCCTTAAACACAGTAACTTTTCTTTTATTCACATGATTTCTAAGTATATTTTCCATGCAGGACAGTTTTTCAACCTTGATGTACAGTGACTGTGTAAAATTTTTCTTTCAGTGATAATCTATAATCTTTTAAATATGGTAATTCTTGTCTGTTTTGAAGGGGATATGACAATAAATCTACCAGATGGAAGATCCTGTTAAAAAGTAGAAAAGCTTTAGTAACTTACTCAGTGTGATGGTTTTATCCTTTTTTTCCCCCTTTTCTTCCCTAGTCTATAATGAAATTGTTATAGCAGTGCAAAATAAAGTCCTATGTATAAAAGTGTTCTTTTTTTATTATGACCACATCAGTTTTTAAAAACCTATTTTTTTAGTCCATCCACAGCTTTTACATGTATCTAAGCATATTTTTTAAAGGGTCAGATGTTTAATGCCCTTTTTAAAAAATTTGCTAAAATGTTATAAAACTCTTCACAATATTGAAATTCTTTTGGTTATTGATGATGTAAGCAATATTTTCTTCTCAACCAGCACAAAAGCACATTTAAACTACAAGAAATCTTTATAAGTTCTAAATATGAAACAAACCTTCAGTTCGCTCATGATTTCACCTTTTTTCTAGGTCTTCCCTGAATGTTCAGCAATGCCCTGTTAAAGCTATAGTATTACTCTTAGGGGATGTCACCCATCTTAGTTTTGTTTTAACCAGCTCCTGGAGGGCAGGGGAAAGGGGAGAGGAAATGGAGTATCTTGAGTATTTTTATTACAAACTATTTTTCCCTGAAAGTGGTCATACCCAGAATCATTGATTGTACCATTCACTCTCTCTAGTGATGAGTAGAAAAAGTTAAGGCAACTAGAAATTGTTCCACTCCACACCAAGAAGAGGATGATTCTTTGGACATTATTTTTAAATTGCTGTGAGGTTTTCCAGAAGTTTAATGTGTTTCTTTTCCATGCTGTCTAGCCTAATTCTTTTATAAATCAAGTATAAGAAGAGCAACTAATGATTAAGTAAACAGAAACAGCACATGTGCTTTAATACCCTAAGAAAAGATAGAGCCCTCAAATACAGCTCCTACCACAGCAACCTTAACCTGCCTCGAGCCTGGACTGCAGGGGTGAGTAGTGAGTGGACTCCTCTAGTTCATTACCACTTTCTCTGTATCTCATCTACTTAATCAGTTGACAAAGTAATGTTACTGTCTGCTTTCTTTGCTCATTTTATCATCCCTATCATAAGTAATGTAATAGTGGCACCTGTAATTGACTCTTTAATACTGTAATTGAGTCTTTAATCTTTGATTAGTTTTTATGTCAGTCACTAAAAAGATAAATACAACTTTTAAAGTCTCAACATGTAACATTCCAATATTGTAATCTTCAGAAAAGTAGTGTTACTGTTTCTCTTCTGAATTTAAGACAACTGAATGGAGAGCAGACTTTTGGAAGAGTAGCATATAATTCTACAATACAAGGTGGAGCAAATGTAGGTTTCCAGTTGTGATTATGGGAGACATGTTATTCCTGTATTATTTTATTGTTATTTTCTATACAACTGTAAACCTACTTTTGCCACACTTTGTGTATGGGAACTAAAGTGAATCTTAATACATTTTTTGTGTGTGTGGTTTTGTTTTAAATTTTTAATATACCCTGTTAACTGGAAAATCGTTTCTTTATCTTCTAATAGTCAATAGGGTAGGAGTGTAAATGATACCAAAATGTGTCTACTCAAAAAATAATTTATGTCTAGCTTTGGAACATATTAAGTACTGATTTTTCTTATAGGTAGTGAAGCTTCATCTGAGCTCAGTAATAAAGTTGGCAGACAGAATAGGGCAGACTATATGAGCTAAAAAATAATATAAGCAGAAAACCTTAATAATGAAAGAAGATAGCCCTGTTTCATAATAAGAATTGACTATACAAATAGACAAACGAACATATCTACTTGTGTTCCTTAGAGTTTACATGTGCTTGGGTGTTCAAATGAAAATAGTTCCTAACTTATAAGAGAGCATCTCGCATTGCATTGGGATATATATATATGAGATAATATATATACAATGGTACCTACTTAGTTGAAGTCATGATGGAAAACTTTAAAGTGCCAGTGTATATATTCAGTGTTCATTAGCTTTACAAAATCATGAGGCCAACTCAAAAATTTAAGGGCAAAGGACTGAACACCTGATGGAAAAAAAATGGAAAAAGATAGATTCACCAAAAAGAGCTATAAAATATATATTTTAAAAAACATATTTGGAGGAATGCAAATTAAAACATACCAAAATATATTTTCACCGGAAGACATGTTTTTATTGATTTTTAATCAGTTGCCTCCGCATAGGTGCCCTGACTGAAGACCAAACCTGCAATCCAGGTATGTGCCCTTGACTGAGAATAGAGCCCACAACCTCTTGGTATACAGCATAGTGCTCCAACCAACTGAGCTGCCTGGCCAGGGCCTATGGAATTCTTGCCAAAATATATAGCCTCAACTAATCATTAGGAAACCTCAGACAACCCCATATTGAACATCATGCAAAATAAGTGGCCAGTGCTCACCAAAAATGTCAAGGCTATAAATGGGGAACTCCCCTGGCTGGGCAGCTCAGTTGATTAGAGCATTGTCCCAATACACTAAGGTTGCAGGTTCAATTTCTGTTCGGGGCACATGCAAGAATCAACCAGTGAAAGCATAAGTAAGTGGAAAAACAAACTGATGTCTCTCTCTCCCACCTCCCTCTCTAAATTAACAAGTAAATTTAAAAAAGAATGAGGAACACATTGGAGGAGACAGGGTGGCATGATGGCATGATGACTAAATGCAATGTGGGATGCTGGGTGGATCTGGAGGAGGGTTTTGATGAAGGAAGGGCACCCGGGCCTTCTCTGGTAGCAGTAGTGGGGGTTACATGGGTATTTGCTTTATAATATATGCACATGTGCTTTATGCACTGCCTTGTAAATACGATTTTGTCTCCATTAAACAAAAATGCTGCCTTACGAGTTGCCTTCAAAACTTAAGTGTGTGGCCTGGCCAGTGTGGTTGAATGTTGACCCATGAACCAATAAGTCACCAGTTCGATTCCCATCCTGGGTTGTGGGCTCGATCCCCAGTAGGGGTCATGCAGGAGGCAGGCGATCAATGATGTTTCTCTCACCGATGTTTTTCTCCTTTCTTTTCTCTCTAAAAATCAATAAAAACTAAAAAAATAAATATGTGAAGTTTACCTTATTCCCTTGATAGGGGTTGAATTGTGTCTCCCTCCCCATGGGAAAAAAAAAATGCTGATGTCCTAACCCCAGGACCTCAGAATTTGTCTTTATTTGGAAATAGGACGGTTGCAGATGTGATCAGTTAAGATGAAGTCCTATTGATGTCCTAAGAAGACAGCATGTGAAGACAGACACACAGGGAGGCCACGTGACGACAAGGTCAGAGCTTGACATTAGGCAGCCTCAACAAGGAACACCAAAGATTGCCAGCAAGCCACCAGAGGGAGGATGAGGCTAGGAAATATTCCCCTACAGGTTTCAGAGGGAGTCAGGCCTGTTGACATCTTGACTTCAATCTTCCAGCCTCTAGACCTGAAAGAATAAATTTCTGTTGTTTTAAGCCACCCAGTTTGTGGCACTTTGTTACAATCACCCTAGAAAGTGACTATATCCCTTCTAGTCTATGAATGAAGACATTTTTTTAATAGGTTGTCTGTACCTTCCATGAAAGGTCATGTTGAAGCCGTGAGTTTAAGGAAGGGTAACAGCTACCTTTCTGCTCAGCACATTTGAGCTAGCTCATCCTGAGAGAAGCGAAATTAATCTCTAGAAATACTATGTTTACATCTTCCTACTTCAGAGTAATTTATACATCAGGATGACATTCAGAATATGAAATTTTTGTATATAGAGATTCCATGAGAAATGATGCTGCACATAGGACTTTCTGGCTAGGACATTAAAGATACGATTTTTAGAACTCATTTAAAATTGAAGCACATGTCAAATGTATACAAAGTGTGATCTTATGATGAAAATGAAAGTGAAGATATAACAAATGCTAAGAATGGTGTCCCTCCTGTTGTGGAAGTAAGAAAGCAGGAACAATTAAAAAGAGGGGCAAGCTGTCCATGAGGGGTTGTGTTTTGGGCTTGAAATCATTTATGATCATTTATGAGTATTGCTAAGGAAGTACAGAGCATGAGGACAAGAGTGAAGGCAACTAGCTGGAGGGTGAGGGAATCACTAGGGAGAAAGCCATGGCAGTCTGCTAGTTGACAATTACTTTTGCAGTAAAATAGCCACATTCCAGTCCCCATGAGCTGTTGCTGCACAGAAGCTGCCTGTACAAGAACATGGTACACAACCACAAAGTCTGCCCTCCGCTGCGTCTTTTCCTAAGTGTGTACTATATTTTCATAAATGATGGCATCACAAAACAAATACGGGGGCATGGGGTATATGGGAACCTGTTTTGCTATGAACCTAAAATTGCTCTTAAAAATAAAGTCTATTGGTTGGCCCTGGCCGGGTAGCTCAGTTGGTTAGAGCATTGTCCTGATACACCAAGGTTGCAGGTTCAATCCCCAGTCAGGGCACATACAAGAATCAACCAATGAACACCTAAGTGAAACAACAAAACTCTCCCTCTCTCTCTCTCTCTCTCTCTCTCTCTCTCTCTCTCTCTCTCTCTCTCGCTCTCTCTCCCCCCCCTTCCCCTCAAAGCAATCAATTTTTAAAAGTTACTTTTATTGATTTTTTTTTTTTTTTGAGAGTGAGAGGAAGGAAGGAGAGAAACATTTAAACATTTAATCATGCCCTGATTGAGCCCACTACCTGGATGTGCCCTGACTGGGAATTGAATCGGTAACTTTTTGGTGCATGGGACAATGCCCAACCAACTGAGCCACACTGGCCAGGGCAATTTTTTATTTTTTTTAAGATTATGTTCTTCCTACTTCTTCGGTGCTAAATGGCTTTTCTCAAGTAATAATGGTTGCCTCTGTGGGAGGGACATTTGCTTTTCACTGTCATCCTTCCTACCTTTTGGTATTACCTATCCAAAAATAAATATATATTTAAAATAAAACAATCTAAGTCCTTGCTTTTATAATGGCAATTTTTTAAATGTCCATAATTGGCAAAATAAGTTTTAAATTGCAATCTTATATTAATTTCCTGGCATTATTTAAATTTTTTCCTTTTTTATTAATAGCAATATCCCAAATCCCAAAGCTCTGAGTACAGTGTCTTGCATATACTTGGCACTCAAGTATTTGATGAGTGAATGAAGCATCTCTAGTTTTTTGTTTGTTGTGTTTTGTTTTTTATTGATTTCAAAGAGGAAGGGAGAGGGAGAGATAGAAACATCAATGATGAGAATCATTGATCAGCTGCCTCCTGCACGCCCCCTAGTGGGGATTGAGCCTGCAACCCGGGCATGTGCCCTTGACTGGCATTGAACCCAGGACCTCCCCCAACCCCCCTGCAGGCTGACACTTTATCCACTGAGCCAAACAGCTAGGGTGAAGCATCTCTAGTTTTAAACGCTTGAGCTTAGTGTATGAACTTTACAAATTAAAAAAAAGTCTCCTGGCATCGTTAAGGGCCCTTATCACCTGTCACTGTACTCTAACAACAAACTCCTCTAACTGCTTCCTCCAGGACTCGTTTTCCCACTCCCCCTATAGTCTGTCTACAAGCACATGTGGGGTTCAGGCAGGGTGTGGGTGAAGGCTGGGAGGGATGGGGGCTCCAAGGGCTCCTGATGCCCACCGAGGTGGGTTTCAAGTGAGGCTGTGTGTGCATCAGGAGCTCGTCAGGCTTGTTGCAAACACAGATTCCAGGGCCACAGAATGTAAATGAAAGGGAGTGGGGAGGGTAGCCTGAAGTCTGGTTGGAAAGACACCCTGTGAGACCTTCCTGCAGCCCTACCCTCCTCCCCTGACCCCGACCTCCTCCTCCGGCATCCCGGGGTCTAGCAGAATGTGACCTTATTTGGAAGTAACATCGTTGCAGGTGAGGTCATACTGGAGTTGGAGGAGAGAGGACTTAATCCAATATGACTGGTTTCCCCAAAGGAAAAAGAAAACGGCGTTTTGGAGGCAGACACCCAGGGACAGTGCCATGTGCCAACCAGGACTGAGCCTGGAGCTCGGCAGCTGCCGGCCAGGGACTGCCAGGAACCCCAGGAGCCAGGAAGAGGAGGGAAGGAAGCGTCTCAGAGGTACTGTAGCCCTGCCTACACCTGGATTCTGGACTTCTAGCCTCCAAAACAAGAGAATAAATTTCTGTGGTCACTTAGTCTGTACTTCTTCATTACAGCAGCCCTAAGAAATGACTATTTTAAGTGTAATACTGGCCCACTGAGTGGCACTCTTACCCACCACCATTTTTTTTTTTATCTTGAAGGTGATAACATAAATTGAGCGGTATGTGTTGATCGAGCTCGGTGAGATAAGGATTCCGTTTTAATCCACGCCCCCCACCCCCAGTCTTTCTATTCCCCAGAAACACAGGCTAAAATTACATACATGACATAAAGGGGGTCCCGATTCCGCAGCTGTGGCCACTCTGGGTTCATCCCCACTCAGTTATGCTCTAGGCCTGGCTTCTCACCGTGATGTGGCCTCAGCCCCCCAAGGATCTGGTTAAGCACAGATTTGGATTCCGAAAGCTCAGGGGACAGCCTGGGCTTCTGCATTTCCAACCAGGTCTTCGGTTCTAAGAAGCTGCTGGACCTCAGACATGCTTGGAGCAGCAAGATGTTTAGTTCACAGCCCATTCAGGTCCGTGGGCACCTTTTATTTTTATTTTATTTTTTAATGTATTTTTTATTGATTTCAGAGAGGAAGGGGGAGAGAGAGAGAGAGAGAGGGAAACATCAATGATGAGAGAATCATTGATTGGCTGCCTCCTGCACGTTCCCTACTGGGGATCGAGCCCACAACCCAGGCCTTGACCCAGAATCGAACCATGTCAATGCTCAACCACTGAGCCACCCCGGGCGGGCTGTGGGCACCTTTTAGAAGACAGCAAGGGCTGACCTGGGGAAAGGACAAAGCAGGTTTCTCAAATGGGGATGTGAGTCAGAGGAGAGAGTCCTCCAGTTCGGGATGCCCACGCCAACTGTGATGCAGGCAGGGCACAGCATCCCTTCACCAAGGTTATTTATTTTTATTGCCAAGGACTTATCTTTTGGATTCCAATTTACTGATGGAGAAATGGTTAAAATGCTTTGCATGAAATCATAGAGACTGTTATCAGCTCACAGTTTCCTGCTTGTCTCTGATTTCTTTCTGGAGTTTTTAAGTTCTTCGTAAATCCAGATGCCCTGAACACTTAAAGGTGCTTTAGTGGTTCCAGTCAAGATGGCAGTGTAGGTAAATATCATCCTGGAATCCTCCCACAACCACATCAAAATTACTTCTAAACTACAGAACAGCCATCATTCAGAACTGTCTGCTATCTAACTGAACAGAAGTCCTACAATGAAGTATATAAAGAAAAAGCCATATTGAGACTAGCAGGAGAGGTGGAGCAGTGGATTGGACTAGATAAAATCAGGAGGGATATCTCCGCTGCAGAGGTCCCCACTGAGGAGGGAGTGGGCCCAGGCCCACACCAGGCTCCCAAGCCCAGGGTTCCAGCACTAGGAAGAGAAGTCCCCATAACTTCTGGCCATAAAAACCAGTGTGGATTGAGGCTGAGAGAGACAGGCTGCTGGAGTCCCAGGAAGTTTCTCTTAAAGGACTTACTCAGATTCAATCCCTCTTAGCTCCAGCACTGAGAACGCAGCTCAAAGGCACCAGGGACATACGGGGAGGAACTAAATTGCCCAACACCAGGGTGAAATCAGGAAGGGCAGATTTCTCCCAGACAGAAGTGCTGGCAGGGGCCACTGTTCCTTTTCTGAGACCTCTTCACACACACAGAGCAGAGCAGGTAGGTGGGCACCATACCTGAGTCTCCATCAACCTGACTCACACTATTTGCCCTGCTCTAGTAATTCCCCGAGACTCTGGCCCACTCAACTTGCAAGCCCACCCGAGCTATTTCCAGTGTTGTTGTTTTTCATATGAATGGCCTGTCTTTGCTCATGCTTCAGACTTTCCTAAATCCCTCAAACAAGCAGCATCTGCCCTTGCTGTTCCCCGTACCTCCCACTAAGTGACCCCAGGCCTAGCATTAGCGGCAGAGAGCCTTGGTTCATAGTTGGCCTCCCCTGGGCACCTCCAAGCCCAGCACAAGGAGCAGTCATCTGCAGATGACATTGTAGCTCATTCCATTTGGCTCCAGGAAGTGCACCCAGTGGACAGGTTCAGACCACATTGAAGCACCATCCAATCTCCTCTACAAGGGACCCACCCAAATGGCAGACACAGCAGGCATCAGAACCCTGCTGAAGTAAGTCCTGTTCCATAGGGTCAGCCCCTGCACAGCTGATTCTCCACAGTGGTTGCAGCCAGTCTGTGCAGCCAATCAACTTGGGGGTAAATCCCTCCCATTCAGGTGTCAACAGCAATCTAGGCTCAACTGCAACAGGATAGTATACACAGGTCACATGGGGGCAGAGCTCACATGGAGTGCTGAGCTCTGCTGATTGGGGAGGCTGTATCACTGGATCCTACAGGCACCTACTACATAAGGCCACTCTACTAAGCTGGGGAACATAGCAGCTCTACCTAATACTTGGAAACAAACAAGGGAGGCAGCCAAAATGAAGAGACAAAGAAACATATCTAAAAAGAAAGAACAAAATTCCAGAAAAAGAACTAAACAAAATGGAGATAATCTGCTAGATGCAGAGCTCAAAACAATGGTTATAAGTATGCTCAGTGAACTTAGAACTTCAACAAAAAGATAAGAAGCATAAAAAGAACCAGTCAGAAATAAATAATACACTAACTGAAATGAAGAATACATTACAGGGAATTTGCAGTGAAGTAGATGAAGCAGAGGATCAAATCAAATATTTGGAAGATAAGGAAGCAGAAAATACCCAACCAGAATAGGAAAAAGAAAAAATAATTTTTAAAAATGAGGATAGTTTAAGGAGCCTCTGGGATAACTTCCAGTGTTCCGACATTTGCATTATGGGGGTGCTGGAAGGAGGAGAGAGAGCAAAGAATTGAAAACCTATTGTGATGGGGTGGTGAACACACAATACAATATACAGATACTGTATTATAGAATTGTATCCCTGGAATCTATATAATTGTATTAACCAATATTACATGAATGAATTCAATTAAAAAAAGAAAAGAAAATCTATGTGAAAAAATAATGATGGAAAACTTCCTAACCTAGTGAAGAAAATAGACATGCAAGTCAAGAAGCACAGGGAGTCCCAAACAAGATGAACCCAAAGAGACTCACACCAGGACACATCATAATTAAAATACCAAAGTTTAAAGACACAGAGAGAATCTTAAAAGCAGTTAGTTACCTACAAGGGAGCACCCATACTGTCAGCTGATTACTCAATAGAAACTTTGCAGGCCAGGAGTGGCAAGAAATATCCAAAGTGGTGAATAGCAAGGACCTATAACCAAGATTGCTCTACCCAGCAAAGCTATCATTTAGAATAGGACAGATAAAGAGGTTCCCAGACAAGAAAGAGCTAAAGGAGTTCATTACCACCAAACCAGTATTCCAAAAAATGTTAAAGGGCCTTCTTTTGAAAAAAAAAAAAAAATACACATTTTTATTAATTCCAGAGAGAAAGGGAGAGGGAGAGATAGAAACATCAATGATGAAAGAGAATCACTGATTGGCTATCTCCTGCACACCTCCCACTGGGGATTGAGCCCACAATCTGGCATGTGCTCTGACCAGGAATTGAACCATGACCTCTTGGTTCATAGCTTGATCCTTAACAACAGAGCCACACCAGCCAGGCAAGGGTCTTCTTTAAGATGGCAAGGGGCTTGGGGGATGGGTGAAAAAGGTGAAGGGATTAAGAACTACAAATTGGCAGTTACAGAATAGTCATGGGGATGTGAAATACAGTACAGGGAATATAGTCAATGTTATTGTAATAACTATGCCTGGTGTCAGGTGGGTACTAGATTTATTGGGATGATCACTTAGTAAGTTATACAATGTCTAATTGCTGGGCTGTACACCTAAAACCAATATAATATTGTATATTAACTGTAATTGAAAAATAAAAAATTATTTAAAGAAAAAGGAGATGCTTTAATCATCATAATAATTGCAACAGTACAAATAATATTTAAATTAAGTAATAATTTAAAAGGAAGTCTCAGTATTTTCACTTGTCAAACATCTAATTATTAAAGCAGAGAAATTGGTTGGGACACTGTACCCACCGTCTTAGGAGTGATGGAAGGGTTGGATAAATTATAAGCTCCCATTGCTTTTTCATGTTAATGTTTGACAATGTGAGAAGTGGATTTCATCAGATTAAGAACAGCCTTACAGACACTATATCAGAAGCCTATACCCCGAATAAGCTTTTGTCCTTCTGAGGATACAGCACTGAAGTTAGCCCAACCTCCCACCTATCCTGTCCTGGGCTGGCCTCTGTGCAGGTAATTCTCACCCTCCGCACAGGTCATTGCCAGCATTTCTTCAGTGGCTTTTATTACTGTGAAGAAAAACTTTTTATTTCTATCACATGATTTGACACTAAAAATTATTTAAAAGAACTTAACAAAACCAAAGCCACGACGGAAAACCAATGTGCTGTGTAGGTATCATTTTTTATGCTTGGGACCAGTTTTATTATTTTTGGAACTATTACAAGACTTCTGTTAAACATGTTGAATGTTAAGAGGAAACAGACTCTTGGCAAATGTGGAAAACCAATTACAGAAAATGTCTCTGCTAGAGCTCCAGAAACACCAGGGAGGCCAGGGAGCTTGTCCTCCCCCTTCTCTAACTGCCCAAAACACAGACGGAGGAGCTGCTGAAGAAAATACGCCTGCTACATTGTTGTCTTTGTTTTTATATTTACAGGCAGAAGACCATAAAATGACATTTCTCAGTTAAATCTACTTATTATGGAGTAGAATACAACATAGAACTACTTTTCCTAAGGCAACTCTGATGTAAGGAAAGTAATATTTTAAAAATAAAAACCAAATGACTATTTTCTACACACATACAAAACACACACACACACAGCTTCACCACTAATGAAAGAAATCAAATTACCTTAGATTTTAACCACTTGAACCAAAAATATTAATTCACTCAACTTTTGAGCAAATTATTAATTTATTCAACTTTTATTGGTAAAAGCATGCTATCATGTTAATATTCAATATCAATTAAAGAATATAATTTTATTGATGTAAACACTGACAAGATTGAAATAAGTGAAACTTCAATTTTGAATCCATTACATTTTGAAAAACTAGGAAGTTGATCTAGAAAAAGAATCAATAGAGGGAACAAAGCATTTTCAAATTATCCCAGCTCGTGTGGCTCAGTAGGTGGAGCACTATCCCATGCACCAGGAGGTGGCTGGTTCAATTCCCAGTCAGGGCACATGCCCGTGTTTTGGGCTTGATTCCCAGTAGGGGGTGTGCAAGAGGCAGTCAAGCAATGATTCACATCATTGACATTTCTATCTCTCCCTCTCCCTTACTCTCTACTCCCCCCCCCCAAAGAAAAATCAAAATAATACTTTAAAAAATTATTTAGCTATTATTTCATGATGCTATTCCATGTGTTCGGCACTGTCCTAAGCACCAAAGTCATGCCTGACTCTGCTCAAAGCCATGTGGCTATGTGTTCTCAATTCCTCACTAAACAGACTTATTTATTTCTATAGATATGATCATTAATCCATTTTTTGATCAGATCTTTTTGACAGTTTCATATTTCAATATTTTTACATTAGCCCTTTCATGGGTAAGACATGATCTTTGATCTCAAGGAATTTCTAGTTTTGAAAAGGCAAAGCAGTGTTTCAAATACAATGTGGTAAATGAAGTTACAGACACAGCCCACGTGGGAGGGGCCCAAGGATGACCTCACAGAATATTCCTGACAGAAAGAATAGCATACTCAAGGGTCAGCGTGTAGGGGAGAGGAATTTGCTGCGTGAGAGAAAAAGGGTGAAGAAGAGAAATGCCACCGCTTAAACTCGAGGTGTGGGTAGGCACCAGGTCATGATGGAGTCTGAGGCAGACATGATCAGAAGATGAAAGAAAAGACACATTCATCAGGGCTTTTTGAAAAGCCTGTTAAGAAGTGTGGGCAGAGTGAAAGGTAAGGCATGACAGCAACCATGAGAAGCCATCAGCACGCTGAGGCTGAGGAGTTGGAGAAGATGGCATGACCAGAATCTGATTGTGTGCTGGGGCCCAGGAAGACAGAGTGGCCACCGGTTGATTGCTAAGAAGTCCTAGAACAAAGATAAATGAAAACAAAACAAAACAAAACAAAACAAACAAACAAACAAAAAAAACAAGAAAAAAGATGTGACTGAAAATATATTTTTTAAAGTATATTTCTTTATTGATTTCAGAGAGGAAGGGAGAAGGAGAGATAGAAACATCAATGATGAGAAAGAACCATTAGTTGGCTGCCTCCTGCACGCCCCCTACTGGGGATCAAACCTGCAACCCAGGCATGTGCCCTTGGCCGGAATCGAACCTGGGACCCTTCAGTCCGCAGGCTAATGCTCCATCCACTGAGCCAAGCCGGCCAGGGTTGAAAATATTTTTACACATTTATAAGATGCTTTAATATTTGGATTTGAGAAATATTAAGTGGTAAGAGCTTAATTATGGAATTTTGTAAAAAAAAAAAAAAAATGAAGGCAGTCACTAGCTAATAAGAGGCCTGGAGGCTGTCTGTAGTTGGGCCTGCCTCTCTGGGTGTTGCAGCCTTGCCTGTCACCCACTGATGGCACTGGGACTTGGTGGGTCAGGCTCGCCTGATATTGTCCTGTGCTCCATGCAGCTGTGTGGCTTGCCTGCCAGTGTTTCACGGGCAGTGAACTGCTTGCTGGCCAAGGACAAAGCGCTAAGTGCTAGCTTCCTGTGCGGGTGGGAGTGGGAGGATGGCTGAATACAATCCTTTTATCCTTCTGGGCCGCCAGAACATCAAATCCTAATGCCAATCCTTAATCACAAAAGTTAAACAGACTTAGCCAACTCAATTTTCAGTGATAATGAGCATCAGAAATCACATGGATTAATGAGTCACATATGATCCCCTTCAGAGTAATTTTATTTCTAGTTTTTAACAGGCATTGTGAACAAGCAATGATGGGGTCTGATTTCAGACTGACTACCCTCAGCCCCCCACCTTTGTCAGAGCTACAGAAGACCACCTTCATGGCCACTGACTGTGGAACCAATGCCAAAACAGACCAAGATAAATGGGAGGGGCAGCAACCCTTTACCCTTGATTGTCATTAAAGATGTGCCATTTCTCAGCCAAAGGTACAGAGTGAAGAAGAAAGGCAAATTATATATATATATATATATATATATATATATAATATTTTCCCCTGAAAGGCACAGCCCTTTGTCTCAGTTTTATGCTATTGAACCCCCAAAATCCCTGTCTTGTTTTCGTGACTCTTCATCCCACTCCACCTTCTGAAGGACTGGGCAACTTGTAAGTATTAGGCCAATAACTGAATGGCTGACTGCACCAGCACCTCTTCTGGGCCTGACACCAATTAGATGCAGTAAACACGGCCAATAGGTATTATTGGGGTCCTGTGAAGTGATACATCTGAAAGAAGGAAAGAGAAAAAGACAGAAAAGCAGAGGGTGAGGACTTAGCCTTGTGCTTCTGTCCATGTACATACCTGTTTAAAAAAGAACAATAGATGCAAATTTGAGAGGTGCTTCTTATTTATTTTACAAATCCATTTTCTTTATTTTCAGTAAGTGTAAGTCCTTGAGGGGTACAGCATTACACGGGTTCTGTGTCCAATGGCCTTAGCAGGAAGGTTGCTTTGGAATTTAGCACGAACCATGCCACTGTTTCCATGAGCACGCGTTCCCTTTCCCCAGATGAATCTCATTTTGTTTGGTTCGCCACCAGGAGTCACTGTGGTGTTCTTTGCTTTGTACACATAAGCACATATCTTGCCTAGATAGAATTCTGCTTCATCTCGAGCATAAAAACCTTCATTTTTAAGAAGAGCTGTGTGTTCCCTCTGGTTCCAGAACCCCGCTTATAGCCAGAAAAAAATGGCCTTGGACCACAGCCTTCCAGACATATTTGTCCTTATAGAAGTCCTGTTCCCAGCAGGCCTCCGCAGGGTCCAAGATGGTGGGAAAAGAGAGAGGTGCTTCTTTAAAAAAACAAGTGATAGGGATGCTTGACTTTCTGTAGCAAAATAAATACAGACGGCAATCTTGTATCCACATGGTCACCTGAAATATAAATGAATGAAAGGGCTATAGCAAAAATATTCAAATGTACAACTGTCAAAAAGATCTGATCAAAAAGGGGTTAATAATCATAACCATAAAAATAAGTTTGCTTAGTGAGTGGTCAAGAACACATACCCACATGGTTTTGAGTTGAGTCAAAAAGGATTTTAGGCCCCATTCCTGGCTCTATACTCACCAACTGTCAGACCTTGGGCAAGCTAGCTAACTTCGAGCTTCAGTTTCCATGCTTCTAAAATGGGGATAATTGTACCTGCTCCCTAGGATTTTTGTGAGGATCAAAGAAGAACGTTGGTTATTCTTTATTATACTATTTCATCACCTAGAAAACTTCTTTAAGATGAAAGAAAACCCTGCTCTTCACATCGACTAATAACTGAGTGCTGCATATACCATGTTTCACAAATATTATCGCTCTTTATAGATTAATTTATAGTTATATATCAAATACCAAAGCAAAATTCCTAAGGAAAAGACTTGCTGGAAGTCTCAAACTTATTTGGCAAGACTTTTCGGACCTTACAGACTGTATCATATTACCTGCTGCTTGTGTTTATTACAAACATCTTAATTTCAGCTTAATCTTTAAATTTTAATCACTTATTCAATCACCTTTAAGTAAATTTTTTAAATTATAAAAACCAACAATTTAAATGCTAAAATTTTAAATAATCAAAACTAAATTTACTGCAGACATCCACACAGCTACCTGTGTCACTTCTGGAAAGAGCTATTCCTTACGCTGATTTCTGCTTTTTTAGTCCTTTATTATGATGGGTGAGGGTGAGGATCCTGGGAACAACTGTCATCTGAGGAAGCTGCTACACTATTTTAAAAGTTTTCCTTGTATCTCTTCACTTTATAATACCAAAAAGAGAGGGACAAATCAAATTAGAATCATCTGTATAATAAATTTATTTAACATCAAATCTGGTTTAGTGGAAATCCCTCTATCCCTCTAATAAGGAATGAGGTCACGTCTCCTACGATAAATCATGTCCATTAAACTTATCTTCTTTTCTGGATGCTTTCCTTCTTTCATTTGTTTGTCATTTCCAAGTCTCTAATTCTTGTTGATTGCTCAGTTAAATGAAATTACTGACCTTTTTTTTTTTTTAATGTTGAAGAGGGCATGCAACTGAAGCTACAAAATATTACCTATATCAACACAAGCCTGCTCTTAATTCTACAATAATTTTCCCCATTCAATTTTTTTAAAAAGCAAATACCAACTTAATTTTACTCAAAACTCTCCAAACATTTTTTATTTTTTTGTGTATCTTTTATTTCATGTGTGTCTTCTCTCTTTTGCCATTTTTCTATTCCTTTGATACTAGGAACAAAATAGGAAAGTTGGTTATAGTTTATTACACTATTTCATTACCTGGAAAACTTATTTAAGATGAAGGAAAACCGTGGACTAAAACTGATTGATCTCCATACATTTCTTTACTGCTTTCATTTTCCTTTACTCCAAAATTACACACTGAAAGATTACAGCTCTGCCTAAGTAACTCCCACATATTTTCAAAGACAATCTGAGAACTATGATGTCCTCAAGGGCTCTTTAACAGGTCTCGTCTATTCCCAGGTCGTGAGCTATGATCCCTTACACGGGATATATCAGGATTTCAAGTCTAGGATCAGAACCAGAGCTATTTTAACAAAGGGAGCAAACTTGGAAAGCTACCAGTCTAGGGTCGACTTTTTACACATGTGGAAACTAAGACCCAAACAGACTGTACTGTCCAGAACAAGGATATTTCATATATTTATATAAATATATATATAATTTGCTTAAAGAATATTCAGATGAATTATCATAGATCCTAATTAAAGAAATCTTGAAGACAAAACCAAGCCTTAACAGTTGGCCTTTTTCAACTACCTCAGTACATTTAATCTTAAAGGAAGGAGATCTTTATGTCAAGCACAATGATTTTATTTCCTTGTTGATAATGATTTTGTGTTTTGAAACGGCACCTCGATGCCATTCTTAAAATCTATAATCTCGTAAACGTTCCGTTCCCCCCTGCGGTGTTCCCACCACGGCGGGGACGCCCTGGCTCCGCACCCATTTTGACTGTGGCAGGCGGCGGGCAAGGACAGAGACGGCCGCCGACAGACAATGTCCTGCATTCACCGTGGCCTCGGCCAATCACAGGCCGGCGCCTCCCGGCCCCGCACGGCGCCACCGGCCACGGCTCGGCCGCAGGAAAACCTGGCCTCCGGGCAGCCATCTGCGGCCACCCCCGGCCGGGCGCGCCGCTCCCACGGCGCCCACCGGGAGGAGGGAGCTCGCGGCGGCGGCGCGCGGCGGCCCCTTGGGGCAGGGGTCGCGCACAAGGGCAGGACGCACCGCCCCTCCGGCTGAACGCGGCGCTGTCCCTTTAAGACGAGCCTCCTCCCGGAGCCTGGGAGCGCGTTGGCGGCCCCGCCGCGGAGGGCAGAGACATCCGGGCTACCGGGCTGGCGACAGCGACGGCCCCTCGAGTAGCTCCCAGTCCCGGCGGGGCCGCCCGGGTGGCCGTGGCCGCGGAGTGCCGCCCGGGCCAGAGGGGCTTTCAGCGCCCCGCCAACTCCAACCCGCTGCGCCCCGCCGCCGCCGCCCGCTCGCCCCCACCTCGCGAACGCCCGGGCAGGGACACTGGGGCCGGCACGCGGGTCACGGACGCTCCGTCCGCGGAGCCGCGCCGCGCGCGCCCGAGCCCGTCCCGGGACGCCCCGCCTCCTGCGCGTGCACAGGGGGCGGGGCGCCAAGGAGGCAGCCAATCAGCGCCGAGCAGCCAGGGACCGCCTCCCAAGCCTCCGCGGGGGGCCGTGCGGGAGGGAAAACTTCGTGGGGGGCGCCGCGCGGGGCAGCGGCGGAGAAGAGCGGGAGTGCCCCGGGGCTGGGGAGCTGGCGTGGAGCGGGCGGGCGGGCAGAACTCCGAAGCTCTGCCAAGTGCAAGGGGCGGGAGCGGCCGTGAGAACCGGCGCGGGCGGGCCAGCGGGAGAACGGGGAGGCGCCGGGAGCAGGTGGAGCCGCCGGAGGGGGGCGCGGGAGGGGCGGTGCAGGGGGGCCGAGTAGGTGCCTCCAGGAGATCGGGGGACAGAGGATGAACGTGCCGAGCTAACGAGCTTCCAGCCAGAATCTGTCAAGATTTGTTTATGCAGCACAGAGAACTTGAAGAACTTGTGTACTTACTGGTAGAGATATATTCTAAAATACACCTCTGTCCGAGTTTTCTGTTGTTGTTTTAAAGGAAAGTGGTTATATATTTTTACTTTCTAGTGATGTTTATTAAAATTGAAAGTTGAGCACATAAATTTTTTTTCGTGGGGTTTGGGAAAAAGGAACACAGACATTTTTAGAAAAACAAACCTATTTCTGTGACCTCCTCTACTTAATATGTGAGAGGAATAGATGTCAGCAATCGGGTGCATTGCGTTAATGCGCAGAGTGGAGTGGAGGGGGTGCTGGCTGGCCGACTGGACCTCCAGGTTCACCTCCAGGTGATTAGGAACAAGCCCTTACCCCAAGGTCTCATTTTCCCCCCTGCAACATTAGAGCAGTGACCCCCCTATCTGCCTCGCAGCATGTTGCGTGATGATTTGGTGTGTCTTTGGAGAAAAGTGGCATACAAGCACTGTCCCGCCCCGCGGGTGGGGTCCCCTGGGGAGCTGTACCCCCCTCCCCCGGTGCACCCCCGGATCGGCTGGGCCACTCGCAGAGCGTCATCCTACTCGCAGACCACGCTGTCCTGCAGTCCGGGCGTTTCTGCTAGTAACTTGGGCGCCACAGAAAGCTCATCCTCCATGTGTATGTACTAAGCGGAGCTCCGCACCTTCCCTCCAAACTTTCCGTGTTTCCCGTTTTAGCCTCACGACAGCTTGGTCACCGGCCCCCCACTTCATCCTCCAGTCATTAAGCCCAGGATCCGTCCTGCTTCCGTACAACCTGTCGCCGGTGGTCGCTCCTGCCACGCTGGACTCCTCCCGTGCAGGCCACCAGCGTGGCCCACTGGATTGCTGCAGGTACCAGCTCCAGAACCCAGGTAACCTCTCCGCGTCGGGGACTTTGCTCCTCCCCGCCCCCCGCCCCCCCCCCCCCAGCTCGATCTTTCAATCAGATTGTTTTAAAGGGACTCAGATGGTGTTTCTCACGTTTAAATCTTTTAGGGGATCTCTATGGCCCTCAGGTTAAAACCCTATCTCCTTAAATTTGCTGTGTAAGGCCCTCCTAATCTTGTTTTCATTTACGTCTCCTCTCCAGCTGGCTCTTCACCGCCGGCCAGTCCTCGCACCCCTCCCCGAGTGCGTTCCAAATTCACCTGACATGCTTTCGTTGCTCTAAACGTACCCGATCTTCCCTGGCTCTGCCACACTCCCCCGCCTGTCTCCTCCTTTCCTCAGAAGTGGCTGTCTCCCCTTCCCTCGTCTATTTATTTACCCAAAGTGAGGATCAGGGCGCCATTGCATCCCTCCCTCTACAGAGCACTCAAAGCCTTACACCTCGGTCGCCTGCCATCCTGCATGAGTGTTAGTCACACCCCACGCCTTCGCAGCGGGGGATGCATCCTGCTCGCCATTGTTCCCAGTTCCCGGGATGGTCCTGGCAATACTGGTCTTAGACCAGTAACCCGTTTAGCATATACCGTGGTGGGCACAGGAAAGCAAACATAACTAGTGGCCCTAGACATCTACTAATAGATTCATCTTATATTGCTGTATTTTTCAGTGAATTCCTCCTCTCTCAGCTATTCTATAAGAATAACGTATTTTTAAAAAATATATATATATATATATATATAATTTTACTTAAACCAATGATGTGTTTGTCACAATTACTATAAATGTCTAATAGCAAAAATAGTGTGTGTGGATGGATTTTGAAGTGAAATTCTGGAACAGTGCCTGGCTGTTCAATGCAAGTGGGCAGAAATGTGCATTTTAAACTCAGACTCTGAAACTTCAAAACTGAGCTGAAACTAATGCCCTCGTTATGATTGGGGGAAGGCATGGAAGGAGAGACTATTAAGCTCAGAGTTCTGGTTCCTTGTTTATTAGTAACTTTTAGGATAGCAATTACTGATTTTAAGGACAGTCTGATACTGACTTTTTTTTTAAAAATCCTGATACTCTTGATATTTTTCTTTTGTTTACAGGAGATGTCAGTGTAACCAATTGAATTTCTCATTTTCTTTAGGTTCACTCACAGCTAGCACTACTAACATATGTGCATTTAGATCTGTACTATTTCTAAACACTGCCCTGTTACACACTTTGCAATAAAGTTAAACAAGAATTCTTTGTTAAGAGATGTAATATTTAGAGGGTAGGATAAGGGAATAAATCTTAACTACTACAAATTGTTTCCCTTCAGCCTTACTCTGAAGGAGATCCTTATTAGTTTTCTCATTACTGTACAACTATTCTGTTGACTTTGTTACGTTTTAGTGGAAGAAAGTAGAATTTAGTAAGAAATAAAAAAAATTTTAAGAGAAGAGGGAAAGTTTGTTTCTTTAGTGTAATAAGCAAAACATACATGGGATTATATATGAGTAAAAACAAGTAATGTATTTAAAGTATTTAAATCAGAAAAATATACATTACAATTATTTACTGTTTCTATAGAAAAGTATTCTCGTAATGTTTCATATCTGTCTATAGGACACACCAAATGATTATTATAAACATACTATAAGGGAAAAGTAAATGCTGGAGAATCATTTTGCGTTTAGAAAACATTTTAGACACTGTGATTTGGCAAAAGTCCTTAAATACACTTACATTTTAGCAAACTGTTTTTCAGTTTTTAAACCTTTTTAAAAATCTTGCCCTGGCTAGGTAGCTCAGTTGGTTAGAGCATCATATACACCAAAGTTGTGGGTTTGATCCCCATTTAGGTTGCATACAAGAATCAACCAATGAATGCATAAATAAGTAGAACAACAAATCGATGTCTGTCTGTCTCTCAAATAAATTTTTAAAAATTTTATTTCCAAACTTTATGCAGTGGTGAAAAAAATTTTAAAATGTTGTCCTGGCTGGTGTTACTCAGTGGTTAGAACACCAGCCCATGCAATGAAGGGTCTGGGGTTCTATTCCCTTTCAGGACGTGTATGCATGTGAGTGGGTTGCAAGTTCCATCCCTGGCCTGGTTGGGGTGTGTGCAGAAGGCAACCAATTAATGTGTCTCTCTCACATCAATGTTTCTCTCCCCATCCCTTCTTCCCTTCCTCCCTTCCTACTCTCTCTAAAAACCAGGGGGAAAAGTATCCTCAGGTGAGGATTAACAACAACAACAATTTTTTAAAGTTTATAGTGACACATTTTTAAAACAACTAACTTAAGAGTATATCTACAGTGAAATACATTTCAGCCTTACTTCAGTGTATCAAACCTAAATAGGTGACCGCTTGAAAGAAACATATTTAAGGTTGCCATTTGCTACACTTGTTGGTTTTAGCAGTGATTTCTAGCCAATTGGGCATTGAAAATTTCTAGCCAATTGGGCATTGAAAATAAACCGCTGGTCCAGTAGAGATATGCCGATGGTAACGACCAGCAGAAGTGTAGTGGAAAGAGGATGGGATTTGGAATGAAAAGATCAGGTCGAAGTCAGCTTAGTTTCATACCTTCTGCAAGTTATGTCTGAGACTTAGTTTCCACATTTATAAATTGGACAATGCTTTCCATCTCGACCACCTCACAGTGCTGACGTGAGGATAATGAGGATAATGGATACCGCCAACACTAAAATAGGGCACAAATAGTTACCAGGATTGTTCTAAACCTTCTGTGTTGGACTTGAAGACATTTCGTTTTCATGGAAATCATTATATATATGAAGGAAATAAGTTACTTTTTCATAAACTCGGATTCCCTCAAAGGGAGTTATATACACTTGCACTTGTTTATGAGTAATAGCTGATATTAGAGACAACTGGAGCACTTGCTATAAAAAAGAATCGTGTAGCAAGTACAGAAGACTTGGATACACTCTGGGTTTTGTTATGCTCTATGTGTTACTCAAGAGCAAGGTGATATTTGTATGTGTAAGAAGATGAGAAACAAACTAATAAAAATGGATAAGGAAGAGCAAGGGAAATATTTAAAAAGTGTTATCTTGCTCAGTGCCCACTGTCAAAGGTTAAGAGAGGAAGATATTCTTCAATGACAATATTATTTGTTGTTATTGATCTATGATCAATCTGAAGGATAAAGTAGCAGCAAAGGCACGTCTATGATCCTTGACTCCTTCACCCAAGTTTGAAATATTTGGCCAGCGGTTAATGATCCTCCCAGGTTTGAGAACTTATGTGCAGAAAGCTATTGTGCACACTGCATGGGTGGTCAGATAAATTTCTCTCAAGGAAGCTAACATCCAGTTCTGAGCCCTACTGCACTTGGGAGTGAGCCTACACTCTGCAAGGGCAGGAGAGCCGGTGGGCCATGCTCCAGCCGCCTCTCTTTGCAGCTTCTACCAAACCCCACCCGTGAGCAGAGGGGGTGACGCCTGCCTGGGTACGTCACCCTCCCCTCTGCCAGTCCACCATTAGAGTCTTATTCTTTTGAATCCTAAAGTTTTTAATGTTCTAAAATTGCTCCTTAAAACTTAAATATCCCTGGAAGAAGTGTAGATGGCACTTGAAGCTAACAAACACCAAAATAATCTTTTACCTGCTCAGCAGAGATTGTTCTTATCCTGTTGAGACCGAGAAAGGGAACAAGCCCAGCCAGCATAGCTCAGTGGTTGAGCATCGACCTTGAACCAGAAGGTCATGGTTCCGTTCTGGTCAGGGCACATACCGGGGTTGCTTTAGGTTGCGGGCTCAGTCCCCAGTAGGGGGCGTGCAGGAGGCAGCCGATCAATGATTCTCTCTCATCATTGATGTTTCTCTCTCTCTCCCCCCTCTCCCTTCCTCTCTGAAATCAATAAAAGTATATATTTAAAAAATGATTAAAATGGTACATTTTATATTATGTATATTTTATCTCAAAAAAATTTTTAAACAAAGCAATCTGGAAGCCCACAGTGGAACGCTGGCTGGAGACCTGTTTGTGCAACATGACTAATGCCCCCCTGACTTTTCTGTGACTTATCCTCGGCCTCTCCCTGTGTGAAGGGCCCCCTCCATAGTCTTCTCCAAGGATTCCCCCTCTCTCTCCCTTAGCGTACACACTCCTGGACCTGGGCTGGAATCTGCATTCCCTCAGCTCTTCTCAAGCAAAACTCTCTGCTCTGCCCCTCGGCCCCCAGTTTGGAGCTGCCATTCCAACCCCAGGCCTTGCTCCCCCTCATTCAGTAGGGGCGTCTCCTGTCACTGCCCAGGTCTGAAGTACGTCCATGGGTAGCCTACACCCACAGCCTCCATCCTCCCCCATGACTTTGATTTTATTCCATCTGCTCTTCAATCTCACAGAGACCCCACTCCCTCAGCTTCTCCCCCAGCACCCACTCTGGCCCTCGGGGGTGGTCCACAGTTGTGTGCACTGGTGCCGCTGCACATTGGCTAATTGTCTGCAACCCCAACTGAGTTCAAAGGGAAGTTGACCAGCCCTTTCTACAAGTCTGTTGGTGACTTCCTTTTCCACTCTTGAAAACGGAACTCTCTTTAAGCCTCATTCCATGTCGATGTAGGCCTCTCTAATGCCTCGTAATAGAGCACCGTTGTGTCATGTTCCAGCGCAGTTCTGCATGAACAACCCTCATCTTTAATTGCCTTTCCTGCAGCCCTCCAGAAGTCTATGCGCCCTCTGTTCCAAGTTTCTGCACCGGCAGACCCCACCGCCCAGAATCTGCTTCTTTCTTCTTCTTGGTCTGCCAAGCTCCTATTGGTTCTTCAGGTCTCAGGGGCACCTCAGCTCTGAGCAAGCATTCGCTGGCCCTTTCCCCAGCTGCAGGAGGGTGTGCCATAGCACCCTCTACTTAGTCCTGCTATCAGAACTGTATTACAGTTTCCCCAGGTGTGAGCTGCAGGAGGGCGCTGGCGGTGGCTTACGCATTACGGCATCCTTAGAGTCTGATACAGGGCCTGATACAATACAATTAACTGAATAAGTCACTGAATATGCTTTTAAAAATATCATTATATGTTTAGTCTGATAGACGATAATTTGGCTTACAATTTGACTTCTGTGATTTTATTATATTCTTATAAATACTTTTTACATAACCTTTTTTTAAACCAATAACTATATATCAGTTAGAATTAGGTTTGGCTGCACATAACAGAAAGCTCTCAAATAACATCAGCATAAACAGATTAGAGGCTTTATCCCGATTCTGTACGAGTTTGTGTACAGACCGTGTTGGGCTGATAGGTGTCTCACTCCAAATCTGCAGGGCTCCGTTTTCTTTGGCTTCACCTGCCCCTCCCCGGGCTGTGTCACTGTCTTTGTGGTCCAAGATGAAGGCTAGACTCGAATTCCAGGCAGCAGTGTGGAGGAAGGAGTAAAGAAAGGGTGAAGGGCACGTGCCAACTGTCTTTCTGGAAGGTCCTCAGAAGCTCACATGCAACATTTTTGCTTACATGCTGTCAGCTGATGTAATCACACTTAGCTGCAAGGGAGGCTGAGATACACAGTCTTTATTTTGAGCAGCTATGCACCCAGCATGAAATAGAATATAAAAATTCTATTGGTGTGGAGGAAGGAAGAAATGAATATTGGGAGATTAAAAAAAGAAAGCAGGCCATACCCGAGTTTAACAGGATATGTAAATACAGTCGTCCGCCCTTGTCCATGGGGATATGTTCCAAGACCCCCAGTGGATGCCTGAAATCACTCACAGCACTGAACCCTATATATACCATACTGTTTTCCTGAAACCTCCATGTCTATGATAAAGTTTAATTTCTAAATTAGGCATACTACGAGATGAAGAACACGTAATGATAAAATAGAGCAATTATAACGATGCTCGCCAGTGATTTTTATATGTTTTAGTCCAAACCTATTCCTGCGTCTGTGTGACCATCCCTCACTTGTAGTAAGTGGCGTGGTGGTACTCATTTCAGGGGATCCCTTGCTGAAGCCCTCTTACGAGTTCGATGCTGTCTGGCAAAACACATGTGGTCAATCGGGACATGTTTTTTGTTCATGTCTTCCACTCTCAAAGGCAATGCCTTTTCCATCTTCACTGAGCATTTATGACGCACCGTGGCCCTAACTTTTGCAGTTTGAGGTGCGACCGCAAAGCTAGCACAAATTTCTTTTTCCTTCCTCACAATTTCACAGAAGATTCACTCTTACAGTAGATCTTAGCAACTTCGGCATACGCTTTTTTTTTTTCTTTCCTTATCAAGTTGAGACTTTCGCCTTTTCACTTAAAGGAAACAGTTAAAGCTTCCTTTGGCATATCCGAGTTGCCAACATCACTACTCTTGCACTTGGGGGCCATTAGTAAGTAAAATAAGGGTGACTTGAACACAAGCCCTGCCATACCAAGACAGCCACCTGATCACCAAGACAGCTGCTCAGTGACTCCCTGGTGGGGGTATGTACAGTGTGGCGACACTGGACAAAGGGATGATTCACATCCCGGGTCGGAGGGAGCAGGACTGTGTGAGACTTCATCATGCTACTCAGAACCACTCTCACTTTTAAAGTTATGAAGAGTTTACTTCTCGAATTTTCCATTTAATACTTCAGACTGCAGTTGGCCACAAGTAACTGAAACCACAAAAAGCAAAACTTTGGATAAGGGGGGACTACTGTCTGTCAGCATTATAATTCAGAAAAACCTAGATTTCAAATGTATTCTTCCTCTCTCTCTCTCTCTCTCTCTCTTTTTAAATATATTTTATTGATATTTTACAGAGAGGAAGGGAGAGGGATAGAGAGCTAGAAACATCGATCAGCTGCCTCCTGCACACCTCCCACTGCACATGCCCCTGACCGGAATCGAACCCGGGACCCCTCAGTCCACAGGCCGACGCTCTATCCACTGAGCCAAACCGGTTTCGGCTCTCTCTCTCTCTTTTTAATGTTATTGATTTTTAGACAGAGAGGTGAGAGAAAAACATCAATAGGTTGCCTCCCGGGCCGGGGATCAAGCTCCACCCTGGGTGTGTGCCTGACCAGGGATGGAGCCCACAGCCTCTTGGTGTACAGGATGGCACTCCAACCATCCGAGCCTCAGTGGGCAGGGCTCTTCCTATCTCTTAATCTCCTTTGTCGAAGGATCATGATCTTTAGACCCAGGAGTTTCACACCAAGCAAGTCCCTACATTTCCAGGTTTTTTCCCCTCTGTGATCAGGTAAAAATGTTAAAAACAAGTACTATCATCCTGTCCTGAAGATGATGTCGGAGATGGGCCGAGGAGGAATGGAGGTGGAGGGTGTAAGTAGAGAGAAGGGCTCAGTAGTAACAAAGGGAGGATTTCACATTGTAGCAGTTCTGGTGTGACCCCTGAGTCTCACTGGTTGGCTTGGCTTTGTCCTGGTTTTCTCCCAGGGGAGGGTTCATATCTCCCATCGAGCACCTGCAGTTCCGCCCCGGGAAGCTGGAGGTCTCTATTCCACCACGCGCCTCTGTGCGCGCAGTTTAGCACTGGGTGTCAGTTGACACCCTTCTCCAATCACCCAAGGGGAGGTGTCATCAAAGGCCACATGACAATCTCTGGAAGAGGACAGGGTGCAGATGCTGCCGGTGAGGGACTCCACTCTGCACTCCACACACCTGTTCGTGCTTATTACCAGCCTTGCCATCCTTCCTTCCTCCGCCATTGGCCCAAATGTCAAGCCCTTTACTCAACTATTCTCTTTCACTCTCATTCTCTGTGCTTCTTCCTTCCCCATCTGGTCTTTTTACCTTCCATTGTTTTTCCTCCTTCACAATCCCTTCGAGTGTCCTCAGGAACCCTGATTCCTCTCGTGGCTTTGTCCTGTCTATATTCTCCACTGTACCAGCTTCCCTGAGTCTCTGACCCCACCACAGGGCCGGCTCTCCATCTGCCTTCCTCAGCTGAGGACACTCTGCTCCTGGCTCAGCATCCTCCAGCACTCCCTCCAGCAGGCTCCTTCTTCTCATCCTGCAAACTTGCAAGGGCCCCCTTACTTTGAGAAAGGGCACCTTTGTCTTTGCTGCACTATCCCTTTCCTTTCTTTCATCACCAAATAAGGAATACACAGCATCCACTGCTTCACCACCGCTTCTAGCTGAATTCCTGTCATGGGACGGGGGTGGGGGGGAGGAACCTTCAGCATCTTTTTGAAACTACCGTGTTGACATCGTCAATGACCTCCAAGTTATTCCTTGATTATAATATGACACCATTGTCATTGCCCTTTCATCTAAATCTTCTCTTTTTTTTAAATATATTTTATTGATATTTCACAGAGAGGAAGGGAGAGGGATAGAGAGCTAGAAACATCGATGAGAGAGAAACATCGATCAGCTGCCTCCTGCACACCTCCCACTGAGGATGTGCCCGCAACCAAGGTACATGCCCTTGACCGGAATCGATCCTGGGACCTTTCAGTCCGCAGGCCGACGCTCTATCCACTGAGCCAAACCGGTTTCGGCTAAATTTTCTCTTAAGTTCTGTCATGCTGCATGTTATGGTTCCTTTCTTATCTTTTATGAACAGTCTAATGAACACATTCATTTGACTTCACCTTAAATTTTTCCGCCCTCGCTGGTTTGGCTCAGTGGATAGAGCCTGTGGACTGAAGGATCCAGGGTTCCATTCCAGTCAAGGGCACGATCCCCAGTAGGGGGCGTGCAGGAGGCAGCCAATCAATGATTCTCATCATTGATGTTTCTATCTCTCCCTCTCCCTTCCTCTCTGAAATCAATAAAAAATATATTTACAAAAAAATAATAAGATTTTCTTAGGATTCTTCTTTGGGCTATCTGCTCACCTGTCTGCAGGCACTTACTTTTACAAGGAAGTATTTGACTTTCGTGGGGTGAACACATTTATTTCATTATTTATTTCCTACTTATTATGGAGCATTTTAAACACACAATGATAGAGAGAATTGTGTAATGTCCCCCCGCCTCCAGATACCAGCATCCAAGTCCAAAAACCATCTATTTATGGCCACTCTTATTCCATATGTACCATAACATTCTTGGTGCTCCACCTCCACCAGATTATTTTGAAGCAAATCGCAGCAATCAGTTCATCTGGAAACATTGCAGTATATATTTTAATAATATAAGGACTTTGCAAAAGCCTTAACCACAAAATATTAATATGTCTAAAAATAGAGAAGAATCCCTTTATATGAGCAAATAATTAGATCAGATTTCCTTAATTCTGTTATAATTTGCTTAAAGAGTTGGTTCAGATCAGGATCCAAATAAAGTCCACAAATTGCACTTGATTGATGGGACTCTTTAAATAGCTTAATATTTAGATTCTCTTTTCCTCTCTTTTTTACATTTATTTTTAAAAATATGTTTTTATTGATTTTAGAGAGAGAGAGTGGGAGAGAGCGAGGGAATCATCCATGAGAGAGAAAAACATCGAATGGCTGCCTCCTGCACGTTCCCTATCGGGGATCGAGCCCAAAACCTGGGCATGTGTCCCAACTGGGAATCGAATGGCAACACTTTGGTGCATGGTATGATGCTCAACCAACTAAGCCACACAGGCCAGGGCTTTAATTTAAATTTTTATTTATTGATTTCGAGGAAGAAGAAGAAGAAGAAAGAGAGAGAGAGAGAGAGAGAGAGAGAGAGAGAGAGAGAGAGAGAGAGACTTGATTTGTTTTCTATTTATTTATGCATTCATTGGTTGCTTCTTGTGTGTGCCCTGACAGGGGATGGAACCCACAACCTTGGTATAGCGGAATGACGCTCTCACCAATTGAGCTACCCAGTCAGCTTCCCTCTGTTTTTATCCCTTGCAATTTATTTATAGAAAACGCCAGCTAACTTGTCCCGTGCAATATCCCACATTCAGAATTTTGCTGATCCCATTCCCATGTGTTGTTGTTTAACACCTTTGTCCCTTCACCCACCCAAATTTCCAGTAAATTGTAGTCAGATCTAGAGGTGTGTTCTGATCCAAATTCATTTTTGGCAAGAACATTTCATAGGTGAACGACATACTTTCATCAGGAATCTTATTTATTTATTTATTTATTTATTTATTTATTTATTTATTTATGAGAGAGAAAGGAGGGGAGAGAGTTGTTGTTCCACTTCTTTGTGCATGTATCGGTTGTTTCTTGCATGTACCCTGACCAGAGTGTAACCTTTTGGTGTATCAGGAGGATGCTCTAACCAACTAAGCCGCCTGGCCAGGGCCAGGAGTCTTACTTATTTAGGTGGCTTCTAAGTCTGTGTTCAGCGTTATTCCTTTATCTTCAGCTAACTTCTAGATCATTCCACTTAGATAGCCTGCCAAAAAACAACTTTATCTCCCCACAAACAAGCTTCCCTTTTGACACCTTCTCTTATTTCTGGAATTCCTGTTGTCCTTTCAAATCCCTTGGGCCATGGTTCACTTCTCCTCAGCTCCCATATTCAGTCACAAAGCCCTGCCAGTTACTTCTCTGCAGAGTGTCAGCATCCTTTCCTTTGGATTCTCACACCATTACCCTGTACAGGCTTTAAAAGCATTACAATACCCTCCCCTTCTGGTCTCCTTTTCCTCAACTTTACTCCATACGCTACCACTGGATTAAGCATTTATACATTATGTGATCCTTGCTATGTATTTCCTACTCACAATCCATCCATGAGTACCCATTACTTAAGGAATAAAGTCTAAACTACTAAGAGTTTTCCAACACAAACTGGTCCTAGCCTACATTTCCAGCCTACCCGCCATAGTTCACCCTGCTTGGGTTTAGATGTTTCCCCGTAGGTGTAGAATCCAATAGAGTTGAAAATTCTTAGAGCAATGTTGAGTATTGGAGATGCAAATGAACAGTTATCTTAGCACTGGAATAAGCAGAGTTTCTCTCTGAGAGTCATCCAGGATTTGTCTCAGGGGACACCTGGGGTCCCACACTAGGGGAAGGGAAGTTGCCTGTCACCTGGAAAAACACTGCTTGCTAGCTTTCTCAGCTTTCCTAATAGGATATTTACACTACTACCAGTTTGTCTGGTCCATTGACCGGGAATAGAGAATGCCAGCCACCCAGGCTCTGCCCTCATGTCACCTGCTCTCTGGCTCTCAGTAAAAGCCAAGCACACGAACACCCAACAACACAAAGAACTCTCAGCGGAGAGGGGGACACTCAGGGACATTTCTCTAGGGGACAATATTCATCTACTCTTCCAAGAACTTTCCAAGGTGGACCAGTGAACATTCTAGATGACCTCCAACCAAGATGCCCTTGAACATGGTCCTGGCTTACGCGGACCCCGCCAGGGCCACAGCTCACTGTCTCCCGTGTGATGCTTCCTTACCACATTTGACAGAAAGCACTTGTGTTCCAAGATCTGGTACGCCATCCTTCATTCCACAGGAAGAGCTCCGCCTTTATAGTGTGCCTTTCACCAGGAGGCTGAGATACAATTGCAAAGCTCGGTAGCTGGTTAATCCTTTTCTGTGGAAATGCTATATTTGGCCCTGGATTCTGATTTCAGTTTCTATTTCTACCTTAAGAAATTTGTGCTGTTAGTCATCTTATAGTATGCATTTTGGAACGAGCCGGTGTATACATTAAGTAAATAAAATACTCCCACATTCTTCCACCCAGGCAAAGTCGATTGATTTACCTCATCTGACTCCCGGTTTGCTTATTCTGTGCAGTTTTAATGGGAATGCTGTCCCGCCCTTTTCTCCCACCAACTACCCCCCTCCAAGGCCTACCCATCCTGTCTAGTTCCTTTGAGGGCTCCTCCCCCACGAACAGCCCGACTGCCCCAGCCTAGAGCAAGCCTTCCTCCCTCTGAGAGCTGTTCATGCTGTTCGTACACTACTCGTTACACCACTTCCCACACGCTGTCTTTTATTGTTAGTGTTATGCACGTTTTTAAATTTGAAAATAATATGTGCTCACAATAGAAAATGCATGAGAAAGGTTGCACAGGTAAAAGTGTCCCTAACTGCCTCAGAGGCTACCTCTATTGCTCATTCTTTGTGCATCATTCCAGACATACCTATGCATTCACAAGCACACATGAATAGTCATGTAAGCACAAGCAAACATAAATACGTATACACGTGTGTGTGCTTATACATCCTTCATCCTTTTCCCATAACTCTAAACATACCATATACATTTGTCTGCGTCTAAACATTTTTTTCATACAACTGTACAGGCTGACGATTATACCGTAGCAATCAGTACATAAATATCTACCTCATTTTGTGTCGCTTCTATCGTAAGATAAAACGTACTTTATTTGATTAGTTATGCCATCATGGTCTATATCTGTCTGATTAAATGTACTCTTTCTGAAAGCAATGGAGGGAATATGTCTACACTTAATATATTCCCCCAGAATTCCAGAGTATAGCACCCTCCACATAGGAACAGCTTAGTAATTACTGATTGTCGGTGTTATCAGTAAATATTGGAGTAGCAAGTAATTCTATTATATAAAAATATTTTAAGAGTAACTTGAGAAAGTCTTCTAGCATCATCCAATCAGGCACATCTGCCTTTCACTGAACTTTTCCATGTTATAATATGCCTGTCGTACTATCTACAGCACGTTTTAGAAAGGTTTGGCCTTGCCTGGCTGGCATGGCTCAGTGGTTGAGCATTGGATCTATAAACCAGGAGGTCACGGTTCGATTCCCAGTCAGGGCACATGCCCGGGTTGCAGGATCGATCCCCAGTGGGGGGCATGCAATAGGCAGCTGATCAATGATTCTCATCATTGATATTTCTCTCTTTCTCCCTTTCTCTCTGAAATCAATAAAAATATATAGTATTTAAAAAAGAGAAAGGGTTGGCACTGAGGCATACTAGGTTTCAGCTCCTGAAGAGAAGGGCTGAGGGGGTTGAGGTCCCATATCTCAGGACAAGAGCAGGGGCTCTGAGACCAGGAAAACCGCCCCCAGGACAGCACAGCCGTGCATGAGGAAGCCAGCCTTCGTCCTGCTTACAGGAGGCGAGGCCATCATGGGTGGGCAAAGGGACGAGGGGAGTGGGTTGAACTGAGCTGGTCTTAGGGAGGGGAAGTTACAAAGTGCCAGGACTTTTGTTGGATGGGTCCCAGTCTTTAAAAGGATCACACCAGCCATAACCGGTTTGGCTCAGTGGATAGAATGTCGGCCTGTGGATTGAAGGGTCCCAGGTTCGATTCTGGTCAAGGGCATGTACCTTGGTTGCGGGCATATCCCCAGTGGGGGGTGTGCAGAAGGCAGCTGATCGATGTTTCTCCCTCATCGATGTTTCTAACTCTCTATTCTTCTTCCTTCCTTTCTAAAAAATCAATAAAATATATTAAAAAAATAAAATCTATGTTAAAAAAAATAAATAAATAAAAGGATCACACTATACCCATGTTCATAGCAGTGTTATTCACAACAGCTACACGGTGGAAACAGTCCAAGCCAGGTGAATGAATAAAGATATATCTATATCTATATATCTATATCTATATCTATATCTATCTATCTGAATATTACATATATAGTGGACTAGAAGCTATAAATAATAGAATATTATATATAATGGAATATATATTATATATATTATATATGGAATATATATTCTATAATATATCATATATATTATATATAATGGAATATTATTCAGTCTTAAAAAGGAAGGAAATTCCACTCTGGCCAGTGTGGCTCAGTTGATTGGGTATTGTCCTGTGTACAAAGGGTTGCTGGTTCGATTCCTGGTCAGGGCACATGGTGAGTTGTGGGCTCGATCCTTGGTGGGGGGGCATGCAGGAGGCAGCCGATCAATGTTATGCTCTCATATCAATGTTTCTTTTTCCCTTCATCTCTCTCTAAAAACCAATAAGCTATTCTTAAAAAAGAAAAAAAAAAGGAAGGAAATTCTGACAGATGCTACATAGGTGAATGTTGTGTTAAGTGAAATAAAGCATATACAAAAGAACAAATATTGTATGATTCCACTTAGGTACCTAGAATAGGGAAGTAGATAGAGATAGAAAGTAGAATAGAAGTTACCAGGGCCTGGTGGAGGGGAGAATGGGAAGTGTTTATTAAATGGACACAGAGTTCTGTTTGGGATGATGGACAAGTTCTGGAGATGGATAGTGGTGATGCTTGCACAACCATGAATGTGCTAAATGCCACAGACTTGTACACTTAAAGATGGTTAAAATGGTATATTTTATAGTATGTATATTTCTTTTTTTTAAAAAATATTTTATTGATTTTTTACAGAGAGGAAGGGAGAGGGATAGACAGTTAGAAACATCGATGAGAGAGAAACATCGATCAGCTGCCTCCTGCACACCTCCTACTGGGGATGTGCCCGCAACCAAGGTACATGCCCTTGACCGGAATCGAACCTGGGACCTTTCAGTCCGCAGGCTGACGCTCTATCCACTGAGCCAAACCGGTTTCGGCAGTATGTATATTTCATTACAAAAAGGCATTTTATATTTTAAAAGAGCAGGAGGCAAGGGTAACCCATACACTGTAGAATGTGGTCCCCCTCTGCCGCCTGCAATGCAGTCATTCTTGTCTCACTGCCTTGATCTGTGCCACCTCGGAGCTCACAGGTACCACCTTACCCTCGCAATAGGCTGTAGGTGAACCATGTGAAATCGCACTGAAACGACTTTAGACCCAGGTGATTTAGGAGTGACTCAGGGCAAGGGCCCCACCATAGCACTGTGAGGATGGGAACAGGAGTGACGGGGGTGGGGCGGGGCGTGGTTCCGCGTCCGGTCAGCTTCTGCCTTTTTGATCCCATGAAGCTCTGCCCTGTGAACTGAAGATAGCAGCAGCCTTACCTGCTGGAGAAGCTCCAGAGAGGAGCTTAGGAGACAGGTTAATATGAATTCTTGCTAGCTTCCTAAATGAAAGGCCCCAGTATAGCAGCTCAATCATATTATAAACACAGTATAAATATATTAAGTAATTACTTGGCCTGGCTGGTGTGGCTCAGTGGTTGAGCGTAGACCCATGCACCAAGAGGTCACCGGTTCGATTCCCCATCTGGGCACATGCCTGGGTTGTGGGCTCCATCTTTAGTGGGGGGGGTGCAGGAAGCAGCTGATCAATGTTGATATTTCTCTCTCATTGATGTTTCTATCTCTCTCCACCACCCTTCCTCTCTCTCTAAAAAAACAAACAAACCCAAAAAACAGTAAAAAAGCATATTTTAAAAAGTAATTACTTGGGTGGAAGTTAACTATATTAAAATACAAATTAAAATAAAATTAGGAATGGTTCTACTTTCAGATTCAAGTACACAGAATATTTTTTAAAAATTATTTCTAGCCTGGCTGGTGTGGCTCAGTGGTTGAGCGTTGACTCATGAGCCAAGAGGTCACGGTTCAATTCCTGGTCAGGGCACATGTCGGGCTGTGGGCTCCATCCCTAGTGTGGGGTATGCAGGAGGCAGCCAATCAGTGATTCTCTATCATCATTAATGTTTCTATCTTTCCCTCTCCCTTCCTCTCTGAAATCAATAAAAATATATTTTTAAAAATTATTTTTGGCTTTCTGTATCCAGGCATCCCAGTGTATTAAATGCAACGCTAATTCCATGAGCCTCTGTCATGTCCCAGGCACTGTACTAGGTTCTGGCACCAACCTTTCACACCTCCTTGTGCTGTACTGAATCTGTGGGTCCCTGTGACTGCATATTTCAACGTGGATCAGTTAGGTGCAGAGTCGTCAGTTTCCCAACCAGGAGAAAGGGGTTAATTATAATTGTTGCATAACTCTCAAGTCAGTCTTATCCAGAGCTGCCGCCTCAGGCAAGATCTTGTGAAAATCAAGGTGCAGACTTGTCTTGCCAATGTGACTTTTCCCCCTTTAATGCAGAGAAGGGTAAACAATTGGATGTAAAGGAGGTAAGTTCACACTGGGTCATGAGAGAGGCAAGTAGCCTTTTGGCAGTTTTTAGGTTTGTTTGGGACAAGCATTAGAAGCCCAGCGTTTGGATCGCATTTCTGTCGTTCACAGCAGGGCAACTTCTCAAGCCTCAGGTTCCTCATCTGTAAACGTGGGTTGTATGTCCACGATCTGCAAAAACCAAACCTAATATTCTATCTGCTGTGAATCTTTTAACTGAGGAGGAAGAAGACTGGAGTTTTATGTGCTAGCAATAGTTATTGGCAAATATCTAAACCAGAGTTAAATGTAGGAGTATCATGAGGCCTGATACATGAGATATGGAATTAGGCAACCTCAAATGATGACCTGTTCTCATTTTACATATCAAAGTACAACTCTGAGTTTGACATAGTTTAGCCTAGAATTGTCCAAGAACTTGCAATGATGATATTATGTCCCACTGCATGACATTGACATTACTGAGATCACAGAACAAAAACAGCACCCAAAGGCCTTGGCCTGCTGACACTGGAATTCAACCAAATGAGCCAACCAGCCACCAAGGGACTTCATGGAATAAAGGGAAGAAGAGATACATATTTTGTTGTTTTTAGTAGCATATTTATTTCCAAAGAAAAAGATTTGAGCCCTGGTCAGGTAGCTCAGTTGGTTGGAGCCTCGTCCTGATACGTCAAAGTTGTGGGTTCAATATCTGATCAGGGCACATACAGGAATCAACCAATGAATACATGAATAAGTGGAACAAGAAATTGATCTCTCTCTCTCTCTCTCTCTCTCTCATTAATAAATAAATAAGAAAAATATTTGAGATAGCCAGAAATCTCTCTGTGCCATATTATAGTTACATACAACTCATGTCGTCCATTTAAACAAAGGGCCCATGATTGTGGCTACTTCATGGCTCCAGGTAACAACACAAGCTGATCTTGCCTGGTCCCTCGGGGCCCTGCTCTGGCTTTGTGGCCAAGGATCCTTCCGGGTCTCCAGAGGAGACGGTGACCCCCCGGGGTGAATCTGGCAATTCGCCATTGTTACTCCTCTTCCCAGGGGTGAACGTTGCTTAAGAAAGTTGTACAACAACTTGGTGCCACCACAGTATCAGTTCAGGACTCAAGGTATCGCAGGGCTCAGACTCAAAGAGAGCCCTTCCTTTTTGCAGCTTCGTTCTTCCCCATGGGAACTATTGCAAAACTTGAACACTTTCCCCAAGTCTCCTGACCATCCACGAACATCTCAGTCTCAGTAGATGGTTAACCCGTGAATGAATACGAAAAATAGAAGCTATTATAAATGAATTTCCTTAATCTTCTCTCTAGCCCAGCCTATAAACCCATTGCCATTTCCACCAGCCTTTCTTTGGTTTCAGAAAAAGAGGTGTCATTCCTCCCATCAAGCCTTAGCTTGATCACATCTCCCTCACCACTAGACTGACTCTTTTATGGAGTTAGCCTCTCTCTCCTGGCTCCTGGCTCTTAGTCGAAAGTAATGCTTATTACTCTGACATTTATAAAAAACATGAATGAGCAACCCCCCCCCCCCAATAACTACTATCCCCTCTTTAATGTGAGTTCTCCTTTAGATACTACTCATCTCTCTTTATTCGATAACCAAATTTCTAATCAGAGCAGGGGTGGGGGACCTTTTTTCTGCCAAGAGCCATTTGGATATTTATGACATCGTTCGTTTAATATAGTTCACTTAATATAAATGTATGTTGCTATGAAAAAAAGCTCCTAGATTTATTGAATTTCTTTTTGTTAATCCTCACCTGAGAATATTTTTCCATTGATTTTTAGAGAGAGTGGGAGGGAGAGACAGAGAGAGAGAGAGAGAGGGAGAGAGAGAGAGAGAGAGAACATCAATGTGAGAGAGACACATGGATTGGTTGTCTTCCACATGCACCCGGACCAGGGCCAGGGATCAAGCCTGCAACCGAGGTATGTGCCATGACTGGAATCCAACCTGGAACCCTTTCAGTCTGCGGGCCAACACTATCCATGGAGGCAATCCAGCCAAGGCGATTTATTGAATTTGGAGTTCCACCTGCGGTTGCCTTGGCAGGGCCAGACTAAATGATTTCACGGGCCTTGTAGGGCCCACAGGCTGGACGTTCCCCGCTCCTGAATTAGAGTCTGAAGTCTGCACCACTGTCTACATTTCTATAACTCCCATTAACTTTCTTATCCAGCCATATGATCTCGCTTTTACTCCCAACACTCAAAACTGAAAAGGTTAGCCCTAACTGGTTTGGCTCAGTTGACAGAGCATTGGCCTGTGGACTGAAGGGTCCCGGGTTTGATTCCGGTCAAGGGCACATGCCCGGCTTGTGAGCTCGATCCCCAGTAGGGGGCGTGCAGGAGGCAACCAATCAATGATTCTCATCATTGATGTTTCTACCTCTCCCTCTCTCTTCCTCTCTGAAATCAATAAAAATATATTTTTTTTAAAAAAACACAACTGAAAAGGTTAACAAGACCGAATTTAGCGAACACTTCTCATTCCTTCCCTACTTGTTCTGTGACATTTGACATGGTTGCCCCTTCCCTTCTAGAACCTCCTTTCCCTTAACGTCTTATTTTTCCTTTCAGATGGATCTTTGTGAGTTTTCTTCAATGGATTCTCTTTTGATGTGTCCCTTTATTGTTTTGTCTTAACATGTGTTTTATATGGATAAGTAATGTTCCCCAATGAATCACTCCTCTGGGCAAGCGTGCATTTTCTGCTCACATTGATTCTGGGCTTGACCATGTGACTTGCTTTGGCCAGAGGAACATCAGCAAACATGAAGCCAGCAGGTAAGTGCTTGTTCTTGGGGGCTTGTCTTTTTGGAATACTCTTCAGAGATTGCTATGTTATCTGGATGACTAAGATGAAAGGTCAAGTTGAATAAAAGGGAGAGGGAGGGAGAGGGAGAGAGAGAGAAACATCAATGTGAGAGTGGAACATGGATCAGCTGCCTCCTGCCCACAACCCAGGCATGTGCTCTGACTGGGAATCGAACTGGCAACCTTTCAGGGCATGGGACAATGCCCAACCAACTGAGCCACACCAGCCAGGGCTAGCATAGTGTTATAAAGATTCCTGTTGTCAGCCTGCTTTTGTCTCATGTTGCATGTTTTCCAAGCAATGTCATCCATTCCAATGAATTTAAGTACCCTTTATACTCCATACTTCTGACACCCACATTTCTAGATCAGATCAGTCTACTAAGTTCTTATCTCTTACTGGGCATCCCACTTGACTATTCCACAGATCACCTTGAATTCCCACACCAAAGTCTTTTTCCACAAACTGCTCCCACACCTTGTTCTTTATCTTGGCTAATGATGCAACTAGTTATCGGTTACTCAAGGAGGAAATATAGCAGCTAATTTTCATTCCTCCCTTTCATTCACTTGCCAGCAATCCAAATCTTAAATATGTCACCTAAATATCTCTCACAATTATTCCTTTATTTCCAGCACCTCAAATGCTGTCCTGGTCAAGGGACTCGTCCTGTCACACTTTGACCATCACCAGTGTCTGCTCACTGCCTCTCTGCTTTGAGGTCTGGTCCACACAGTCAACCTATCCCTATTTCCCCTGGTCATGTTCCTGCTGACAGTCCGTTCATGGCTCCTCACCACCTGTGGGGGTAAGGTAAAGTTTTCTTACTATGTTCTGAAACCCTTCCTGATCTGGCACTACTTATATTCCCATTCCCATTTCCTGCCCTGTGCTCTGAGCCAAATTCCTTGCAATGCCAACACTAGCCATTTGCCCCATGGATGCACCGGACAGTTTTCCTGCCTGGCGTACCTCCCCACCCCTGCCATCTGCAGAGTTCTTGAAGACTCGGTTTAAATGTCACATCCTCTGTGAAGTCTTCTCTGCCTATCTAGGAGGAAGTAAAATTAGTCATCCCTTCTTCTGAGCCATCACTGTACCCAGTGTTACCACTGTGGTACACATTTTAATTGTAGTGACATGCTTAAATGTCTGTCACCCCTAATAGACTCAGAGAGCTCCTCCAGGCAGGGGATTGCTTTATTTTTGTTTTTGTAACTCCCAGCACAGTGTTCGATACACAGCAAGTGCTCAATAACTATTGAATGAATAAGGTGCAGCCCAGCTGGGTGTGGCTCAGCAGTTGAGCATCAACCCAGGAACCAAGAGGTCACCAGTTCAATTCCCAATCAGGGCTTATGCATGGGTTGCAGGATCGATCCCCAGTGGGGGGCGTGCAGGAGGCAGCTGATTGATGATTGTCTCTCATCATTGATGTTTCTACTTCTCTCTCCCTCTCTGAAACAAATAAAAAAATTTTTTAAAAAGAGGCCCTAGTTAGTTTAGCTCAGTGGATAGAGTGACAGTGGATAGACCAAAGGGTCCCGGGTTCAATTCCAGTCAAGGACACTTACCTTGGTTGCGGGCTCCTCCCCAGCCCGGACCCTGCTCGGGGCTCTTGCAGGAGACAACCAATTGATTTGGCTCAGTGGGTAGAGCATCAGCCTGGGGACTGAAAGGTCCCAGCTTCGGTTCTGGTCAAGGGCATGTACCTTGGTTGCAGGCACATCCCCAGTAGGAGGTGTGCAGGAGGCAGCTGATTGATGTTTTTAACTTTCTATCTCTCTCCCTTCCTCTCTGTAAAAAAATCAGTAAAATATATTTTAAAAAAACCCAATCGATATGTTTCTCTGACATCGATGGTTCTTTCTGTCTTTCCTTCTCTCTTCTGCTCTCTCTAAAAAAAAATCAATGGAAAAATATCCTTGGCTGAGGATTAACAAAACAAAACAAACAAACAAACAAAAGAATAAGATGCTATCTTTTCCCACTTTAAATGTTTTGTAGCCCTGGCAGGGTAGCTTGGTTGGTTAGAACATATGCCAAGATTTTGGGTTCAATCGCTGCTCAGGGCACAAACAAGAAGAAACCAATGAATGCATAAGTAAGTGAAACAACAAATAGCTCTCTCTCTTATTTTCTCTCTCTCTCTAAAATCAACCAATAAAAATGTTTTGTAAAAGTATTTTATTATAATTGGCTAAGTTAGCACTATAGATTTCCATTTATTAGTTTCGAAGTAGAGACAATGGGCCCTAGCTGGTTTGGCTCAGTGGATAGAGCGCCAGCCTGTGGACTGAAGGGTCCCAGGCTTGATTCTGGTCAAGGGCACATGCCCGGGGTTGCCAGCTTGATCCCCAGCAGGGAGCGTGCAGGAGGCAGCTGATCAGTGATTCTCTTTCATCATGGATGTTTCGATCTCTCTCCCCTCTCCCTTCCTCTCTGAAATCAATAAAAATATATTAAAAAAAAAGAAGTAGCGACAATGGGATACTTTAGGTCTTGTCCACTGCTACTTGGGATAAGTTCAGTGACAATAAGTCACAGAATATTGCAGATGGTAGCTCAGGGAGAAATAGGCAAAGTGGCTCGCTCCAGGTTGGGGGCAGGGGCCATGTTGGAACCACTGCCTCCTCACTCCCCGGATACAGCACTGCCTTCCTTGGCCACAGGGTACAGTGGTTCTTCCGTTCTGCCTGGTCTTCCCTATGGGATGAGCACTCACGTGACAAGCATTTAGTAACAGGTTGAGTCTGAATAGTATAAAGAAGTTGGTAATTGCTTTTTATTTTTCTTTAAATATTTTTTTTTGGAGGAAGGGACACCACACTTCTACTCAATTAAGAGAAACATTTACAAAAAAATATTTTTATTGATTTCAGGGAGGAAGGGAGAGGGGGAGAGAGAGAGAGAGAGAGAGAGAGAGAGAGAGAGAGAGAGAACATCGATGAGAGAGAATCATTGATCAGCTGCCTCCTGCACGCCCCACATTGGAGCTTGAGCCTGCAACCTGGGCATATGCCCTGACTGGGAATTGAACCGTGACCTCCTGGTTCATAGGTCGATGCTCAACCACTGAGCCGTGCCGGCTGGGCAAGAGAAACATTTTTAACAGCACAGAGGTCTTTTGTGTTTTTCACACGTGTCATGCCGTGAAATCATAGGGAGTGGGTTCCAGCAGCTCAGGCTCCTTCCCATTGGTTCTCACCGAGTGTGCGTCTCTGGGCGGAGCAGGCAGGAGCTTCAGTTGAAGCCAGGTGCCTTTCTCTTTGGCTTCCTTCTTTTCTGGTTTTCCCTCACGTGGTTCAGGAAGCTGTCTTGGCTCTTAGCGCGCTTAATATGCTCAATACGTACATTAATCCTCTTGGCAAGAATCTTGCCCTTGTTTGTTGCAGGCACGGGGAACGTCCGGCCTGTGAACCATTTGAGGCCCGTGAAATCACTCGGTCTGGCCCTGCCAAGGCATTAGGGGTGAGTTAATTAAATGTTTGACCAAACATAGCAGGCTAATTCTTAAGTTGGTCATTTTGTATGGCCTGCAAATGATGTTATAAATATCCAAATGGCCCTTGGCAGATAAAAGGTCCCTCACCTGTGGTTTACAGCAATGCCCACTGCATGCTGGGTAACACTGTGGACTCTTCCAGTTTTGCCATGGTAATATGTGTGAGGCATTCCTTTTTGAACAGTGCCCATTCCCTTGATGTCCACATTATCACCTTTCTCGTAGATTCGCATGTATGTGGCCAGAGGAACAAGCCATGTTTTCTAAAAGGCCTAGAGAACATACAGCTGATGCCTCTCCTCTTTCCCTTTGTGTTGGTCATTTTGGAGAGTTACTGGGAGATGGTGGTTCCGGCTGAAAAGAAAGGGTAATTGCTTTTATATCTTCCCCTTTCTTGTCTTATGAGGTCCTTTTCACTCCCTCCCCTGCTGCAGGTCTGGTTGCCCCCACCCTTCTTCTTACTGCAGAGCTTAGAAGGACAGATCTGATTGTGACTCCCCTGCTCAGCTCTTCAATGACTCTCTAAAATCTTTGGGGTGAAGTCTAGAGCTCTCCTTGGTTCTGATCTAATCTACTACCTCCCAAGCCCACCATTTGTATAAGGAAGGAAGTATCTACTGAGCTCTTTCTAAATGGAAGGCTCTGTGCCCATTTAGGGGGCGGGGGGGGGGGGTGCCCACAGGTACTAACAGACAAGACACAGTCATTGCCCCAGAGTAGTTCACAACCCAATGAGAAGATAGGACAGGAACTCATTATAATTTAATGTAAACCAGTGCTGATGGAGATGGAAAACCAAGGAAGGACAGCCAGCCCATCCTTGAGGGGATTGGATAAGACTGAGGAGGAAGATTGGCTCCCCCTCCATGTCCCACTCGGCATGAAATCACTTGCAGGAGCCTGCACTCACCGGGCTTTGCAACCTCTGCACCTCTTCGCTGTCTCTTGGGAGTACTTCTCACCCTTCTTGTTCAGATGAACTCCTATGCCTACTCAAGACCCAGCTCAAGCCTCCCGGGGGAGCAGCCTTCTCTGCTGTCCCAGGCAGCAAGAATCATTCCTCTCTTTATGCTGCCACAACCACGGACTTCTTGCGGATGGGAGCTAACCATGGTCTCCCAGGCTAACAGAGAATCCGGACACAGTAGACAGTCAACAAAACGTTTGCTAAAACCTAACTACACATGCTATCTTTGGGAGGCCGCGGTGGCCTAATTGTAGTCCTAGAGGCTTTCTTTTCACCTGATATCTTGACTTCCAGGATCTTGACAGTTGCCAGCAAAAGCTCATAGCAAGTGGTTCCATGATGGGTGGAATATGAAGAGTGAGCTTCCCTATCCAACCAGGTTCTTTCCCTTATGAACGAGGGAAGTTATGCTGTTATTCCAGTGATGCAGGACATGCTTTTTACTTGTCTATTTCGTGTTTTCTTTAGACTCTAAATATAGCTTCTAAACATCTATGCCTCTACTTTTCTATATATTTTCGATGACGGTACAGCTACATCATTTAAAGGCAATGTATTGTTTGGAGCTCACCAAAATTATGTGGGTGCAAATTTGGTAAATGATGAATAAGAAAGCTTTTAGTGGGAAAAAAGAAATGGGGCTCTACAGAGTTATTTTCTATGACTCGCGAACTGGTTCTGAACAGTTTCAAAGATGAGTTCCAAAAATGCATCCAAGTTTGTTCTCAACACTGGAATTAGTGTAATGTATGTAATATTTTTAAGTTCCCAACATGTGGAAGAACAGATAGGGAGGTGTTCCAAAGTTGTGATTTTCAGTTTTTCTGGCTGTGCAAATTATACCCCCTTCCCCCCAGATATTATAGGTTGATACATGTGGCTATGTTCCCAAACAAAGACAAATATTTATTTGTCTAAGGACTAATGTAGCTGAACTATATAGATCAGTTAGCACTAGTTTGAGTTCTTGGAAGAGACTTTTCATTCATTCATGGGTCTAGAAAGCCTTTTTGTAATGGTATTTTTCTCAGCTGCACCCACCCCATTCTTTAATGCCCCACTATTTCCCAGGTCTCTAGAACCTTTCACTCCCTCTGGCTACAGCAAACAGACGCCCCAAATCACCATTTTCTCTTGCCACTAAATCCAAACTACCAGTCCATTAGACTGTAAACTCCAATAGATCTTTAAATTTGTTAGCCTCAGCTAGTGTGGGGAGGAAAACAACCCATTGAACTTACACTCATCTGTGAATAACCCTGAGTCCCTTATCTCTCCCTAAGGTATTTGCATACTTAAAAGGAAAGCTTGTGAATTCAAATTATTCTCTTTGGGAAAACCTCAATAGTGAAGCAAATGGAGAGGAAACATTGGAGGCTAAAGGTGGTGGGGGGTGGGAGTTGGGATTTAAGTAGGCCAGAGCTGCCTAGGAGTGTGCCCCGGAGGCGTTCCGCTTTTCAGTGCCCCTCCAGCTCCATGCCAGCGCCGCCTTGAAAAGCTTAGAGACTTCATCATGGCTGAAAGCAATGAGGAGAGGGGCTGAATCAGAGAGGGCTGTAGGGCTGTTTGTTTTCACATTGAGCTTTGGATGCACTATTTTTACCGCTTCCCCTGTATTTCAAAGAGAGGTGTCCTAACCTTCTAGTTAAATAGACAGATCTCCTCAGGGTCACTTAATAATATTTGTGGATTAAAGGTTAACTCATTTACTTTCACTGTATGTAGATGCCATATTTTTAGCTTGTAATCTGACTTGAAACAGATGCACATCTGACAATGAGCTGGGGTATACTGTAAAAGAAAATTCCTTTTATGCCACTTTTATGTTCTGTAATATAGTCAGGTACTAGTGGTTTCTTTGTAGACATTGGGTCCTCCTCTCTCCCCCTCTCCCTCTCCCTCTCTTACACACACACACACACACACACACACACACACACACCAAAAGCATCCCCTATATGCTTTCACTGAGACATATAAGCTTATTGGAAATGTAAAACTAACTTCATAATTCTGATTCTTGGTTTATGACACCAGGCTATAAAAAAGGTAGAAGTTGACTTTAGTGTTTTCCAATTTTTTAATGCCAGAATTTCCTGTAGTGTCAATTTTCTCTGCTGTTTATCTATAAATCCCCTCAGTGAATCATTTACCTTTTAAAAAACACCACTGAAATAGACGGGGGTGGGCAAAAGGTTTCATGTACTACATGAAATGTTTATTTTTATGTTATTATTTATTAATTATTACTTTTGTCCACCCTGTATGATGAAAGCCCAAACTAGTGCATTTCAATAAATGATAGTATAATGTAACAAATATTTAGAAAATTATTACTAATGTAAGGAAAATAAATATTTTAGTGATTAAGTCTAGGACACTCAAACTCAGTTATTGAACAGTTGTAGTAATTACCAAAATACTTCTGATCACTCTTTTGTCCAAATAGAAATATTGTGATTACTAAAGTCTCAGCACAACAGGTGGTGAATGAAGAGAAAGTATATTTTGCAGTTTTGTAATTTTTCTGTTTATTCTAGAGTCCAATAATGCAACGTCCCTTTACTCTGTTATCTATTATAAAACTATCTTTGGTTGATATAAGCTCCTTTCTTGATTTAAAAATAAATATCTTTAACCTAATAAAATCATCTTAAAGTGTACAATCGTTGACAGCTTAAAAGAATTATAACTGCTCGGTATTTTGCACTACAAGGTGCTTGATAAATATCTGTAGATCTATCTCCTAAAAGGAAAATTAGTAAAAGACAAATTTATTATTTATTTTGCACCGGGAGGAGAAATAGAATGAGGCTTGATTATTTAAGGCTAGGAGATCATATAAAAGTGCTATTTTGCCAAAGAATGATTAAAACATTCCAGTCCAGACACGTTTAATAATGGGCACACAACCTATTTCTTTGTTTCATAACCATTGCGCTGTCTCTCCCTTTTTTGGCGTGGCAACAAATTCAACAAAATTGACTCCATCTAGTTAAACTTTTTGATTTGGTAATGGACGCGAAGTTCTGTCAACTAGGAGGCAAGAAAAGCAATGTGGCGAGGCAGGATAAATGTATTTGAAATGGAATGTGTCCATTCTAAATAATTTCATGTGGGAAAATAATTTCAAGTTGAAGGATAATTACAGAGAGACCTCCAAACCCCTCGAGCCGCGGCCGTCCGCGTAGCCTTGGAAACCCTCGCTGTGGCCGGAGAACCACTGCTGGCTCCCAGCCGCCGCTTCCTGCCCCGGGGCGGCGCACCCGGACTCGGGGAAGGTGCCGCGCGGGGAAACGTGGCACCCTCTCCAGCCCGCGCCCGGGGCACAGCCGAGCGGCAGCCGAGCGCTCGGACAAGCCCGGCCAGCCCGGCCGTGCGGCTGCCGCGCACCGGCCGGCGGGAAGATCCGCCCGCAGAGCCGGCGCCCGCCCGCGGACGGGAAGTGGCGCCCGGCCCGCCCCCCGCCGCCCGCGGCCCCGCGGCCCTGCAGCCCCGCGCCGCCCCCTTTTTCTCGGCCTCTCCCTCGGCCTCCGCCACCCCGGCCGAATTCTTGCATAAATTATGCCAGGCGCGCCTGACGTCAGGTGGCGGCGCGCGGGCGCGGGCGCGGGCGCGGCGCGGAGGAGCCGGCGGCGGGCGCGCGCGGCGTGGCGGGGGCGCGCAGGCGCTGGCGTGCTGGGGCCGCGGCGGCGGCGGTAGCGGCGGCGGCGGCGGCGGCGGCGCGGGGGTTGAGCCGTGGTAGTGCGGACGCGCTCGTGCTCGGGAACTATCGGATTAAACTTGAATCGAGTGAAATTACACAAAGGAGCGCCGCTGAGGAGGCGGCCCGGGGACCCAGAGACCCTGAAACTCGCCAGAGCCCCGTTCGCTCCCGGCCAACTCCGCGCCCGTGGATTCAGCCCCCCGGCCGCGGCCGCCCAGCCAACTCCAGAGCCTGCTCTGCGTTTTGTTTCTCCCTCGGCACAGGGCAGCAGAGGAGCCCGCCCGCCCGACCGAGCCGGTGAGCACGAGAGTTCGCCGGGCGCCTGCGGGAGGGGCGGCGGCGGCAGGAAATCGCTCCGGGCCGGGGCCGGGGCCGCGCGAGGAGTTGGGAGCGAGGAGTTGGGCGTGTGCGGGGCGAGGGGCGAGGGGCGAGGGCGGGCGGGCGGGGGCCGGAGCCAGCGCTGGAGCGCAGCGCCGCTGGTGCCGTGTCGCTGGCGTCGCCGTCCGCGGGGCCCGAACCCGCGCCCCGAGCGCCGCCCGGCGCCCCAACTTTTGCCTGCGTCTGCGGGGCGGGGGCGCGCGGTCCGGCCGAGGGTCACTTCCTCGCATGTAAATGGCTTTTTGTTGTGCTGCCGGCTTGCGGGGGGGCGGGGGGAGACGGGGGACAGGAGGGAGCGTGTCTGTGCGCGGGGGAGCGCGAGCGTTTCCTCCCGCCGGCGCCGAGCACGAGTTGCCGGCTCCATTCGAAAGAAAAAGGAAGGAGGAAAAGTTGGGCTCCAACTCCAGTGCGAGTGGGCGATGGGCGCGCGGGCGCGGGGCGGCTGAGCGGCGGCGGCGGCGGCTCGGGGACGGCGGCGACCCCCGCCTCCCGCCCCCGCCCCCCGCTCCGGACCGACCACGCCGCGCTCGCCTGGAGCGGCGGCCGCACCGGCGCGAACAAAGTGCGTCCCTCCTGGCGAGGCGGCGCCGCCCGCGCAGGGACGGCCACCGGGAGAGGTGGGTCGACGGCGGGGAAAGTGCGCGGGGTGCCGCGTGGGGCGGGGGCAACGTGAACACGCGGTGCTGGGGGCGTCTCGGTCCCAGCCTTTGCCGGCCGCGGGCGCGGAGTTGCGAACCCGGGGCCTGGGGCTCCCGGGGCTCTCTGGCGGCTCCCAAGTACCCGAGGAGAAGAAAGGGAGCGGGGCCAGGGAGAGCGCGGCGCGGCGCGGCGAGGAGCGACGAGGAGGGGACCCCACCTTGCTGAGCTGGCCGGGCCAACGGCAGCGGCGGCTGCATAATAGCGACTCTAACCCCCCGAAAGCAACTCGGCTCCCCCACCCCCGAGCCCGCCGAGGTGGGGGTCACCAGGTGGCCCCCGAGGTGGCCCGGGTGCGCCCTGCCCCCGCAGAAATCCCCGGTTCGGAGCGTGAACGGCGGAGGTGGCCGGAGGCCAAGCGGTCAGCGGGGAGAGGAAGGAGGGCGGCAGGGGACGCGTTGTTTGTTTGGTTCGCACCGGGGACTGAGCTCGCTGGGGGTGCGGGGGCGCGGGCACCCCGTGGGCTGCGGTGCCGGGCTCAGCGTCCGCTCGGGGCCAGCACGGCACGGGGGCGGGGGGAGGAGGGCGGCTGACCCGGGGCGGGAAGGGGGGGTCGGGAGGCTCCGGGGAAAGAGCCGTCGGCCCCGAGCAGCCATCATTACCGAGCCGCCTTTCTCCGAATGGCTCTGCCTCGAGGAGCCCAGCGCCGTGGGAGCGCACCCCAAACTCCCGGCCGGCCGCCCGCTTTGTGAGCGCCCCACTAGAGCGGGCAGCGCGGGGAGAGCTCCTGCTATGGGTCGGACGGTTTTCCTGGAGGTCACTTTTGGAGATTGTTCACGCCTGGATTTTAAACTAGTTTTTCCCCCCTCTTCTGAACAGACAATGGACAAAAGAAAAGTAGCAACCCACATGGAGAGTTTCCTTTTGAATTGCTAGAATTAGATACACTATCCAGCTCTCCACTTGCTAAGTATACTTTTTAGTTTCCCATTGTATATTATCTAACAACCGGTTTCAAGAACTTATCTTGAAATATGCTCGTCTTCTGGGCTTGATTTCTGGGATGTATTAAATATTTTAATTTATTTTTAAAGGATTATGTAGGAGAAGGCCCTGATTTTTATTTTTTAAAACATTAATTTAAGCCGTTTTTGCAATGGGCAGTACCTTTCACGGAGGTTGAGTGTATTTTCTCTCAATCCTCTCCTAATAAGGGGAGGGGGAGTACTCACTATACGTAATAATCAAGTAGAAAAAAAAAACTTGTCTTTATTTCCTCACAGATCTGTTCTAACGATGACAAAACAAAAATCTTAGTGACTGTGACCTTAGCAGCTTGGGAACCTGCTTTATCCTAGTTATATTCCATTTAGATTGTAGTAATGTGTAAGTACTCGGTCATTCTTATTTCAGAAATAACTTGAGCAGTGATTTCATGAAGTTGAATCGTCTCCCAGCCCCCAGAGTACATCTGTCGCGGAGTGTTTTTGTCTTGCTGTTGCACAACAGAGCCCTACAGTCTTTACCCTAAAATGGCAGCTTTCATTTGACTGGGGCCCATTCATTGACAGTGATAATAAAGAGGCTGAAAGCTAGATGCTTGGGCACGTGGTTTGCCTTTCTAGGTGATAATAAGTAGGAGACATTTTATGTCTTCCAGATTTGCTCAGGAAAAGTTTATTTTCCCTGAAAAAGAAATCTGTAATGTAGAAAAAAGTTACTAAGCAAACAATTTGGAAATGGAAAGGGGCTTGCAGCAAGTTTTAGGAATTAAATTTTCTTATTTTGCCAAATAGTTGAAATATGGCATCTCCCCCCCACCCCCTTTTTAGTAACCTGATAAAGGGAGATAATGGATCTTTGGGGGCTTTAACAGGTGAATTTCCTCACCATGCCACTCAAGAATTGTTTTCTAACACTATGGACTTTATTGCTTATATTTTCTTGATATTTTTTCATTTTTTCCACTCAGTGCAAGCCAGTAAATTGAAGCTTGATGAATTCTATTCTAGGTTTTTTGAGATTAAAATGAGTTTCTAGATAAGAAATGAATAATAATAATGAAAGACTGGTATGTGAATTCCAAATTCTAGTTATATTGGTTTAATCAATGGACTTATTTTTAAATTAATTTTAAAAGTGACTTCCTTTTCAGTATCTTAATGCAGAAGTCAGGGTAGAGAAATGATACAGGTTGTGTATAGGTAGTTAATGGTTGAAAACCCAAACATTACTTTCCTCTTGAGGAAAAACATACCCCTTCCCCAAAGGTGAAAATATAGAAGTCATGTTTAAAATAACTCCTGTAGTAACTTAATTTAAAAATAGTACATAAATAGATTCACCTGTACTTGATCTAGTTTTTAATCAGTTCAACTTATAAGACCAATTCCAAACTTTTTTCATGAGAATGTTACTTATATTGATTTAAAATGAATACATGAGGAGTACATTTAAGTAATGTATCAAAGAAATGTTACCATTTTTCTTCCTACAGATGCAGTCAATACAATATTTATAGTATAGTTTTTAAGCAGTTAGGTCAAAAGAAAAGTAATATTTTCCTCAAAGAGCGAATACAGTCTGAGTGCTCTTATGTACATGCTGTGTAACTCACAAGAACCGTCTACATGCCTCGTTTAGAGTCATTATTTCAAACTTAGGCTTATAGCACGTTATTCCCGATGCTTAAGAAAGGTTGCCTGCCATGCAGTCTTCTCCCTGGAGTTACTTGGATTCAGCAACCACTGGCAAGCTTTCAGTGTGTAAACGAAGGGGCAGTGCCTTCCCTCAGAGAGTTTACCGTCTAGTAGGAGAGAGGATTCTATAGGTAACCAAATGCATTTCACTTTTAAGATTAGCTTTGGAGGTAGTGGTTACCTTTTGTCCTTTATTATCCATAGATGGCCTTTTGGGTTTGATAGCAGACACCCTGGCCATCTTATAAACATCTATAAATAAGGCATCGCAAGAATAAAAAATGCTTAGTCAGGGCTGAGCAAAGTGTGTGACTACAGAACAAAAAGGCCCTTAAACCTTTAGCTTTGTAATAAAGTGTTTCACTTCCAGTATTCACATGCTTTCTAGATGTAAACAGACAAGCACTAAAATAGATGTAGGTCACATAGCTAAATTCACTAAAAAAAGATGGAGAAGGAGCCTTTTGGGTGATACCGAGATGATGTCGGACACATATTGGCCCTGTGTGACTCTGTCTTTTTCATTCACGTGGACACATTTGTGTATCTTTTTTTTTTTTTTTAAACAAGCTATTCTTTTTATGCTATTAGAAAATCACAATTTAATATTGTATCTTATCAGACTTCTAAAGCCATTATACCTTTGCTAGTTTGAAAGAGAAATTGTTTTTCCCCCGCTAGGAAACTTCATTATTTTGTGTTAGTTCTAAAAACAAAATAAAACACAAAAACTCTAATATTTAAAGATCATAAATAATATAAAATAAATAGTGAGTAAATGATCACTTAATTTTCCTACAAAAACCTGAAGATGTGATGATTTATTTTAATTTGGGTGTTCCTCAGGTCAGGTTGCAGTTATGGCAGAAGTCCATAGCTGACTGTGGCGGTGGTTAAGAGCTGGGAAGGTGATTAAAAACACTACTACTGCCCTTTTATTATTTTACTTGTATCAATATATTAAAAACCTTAAAGAAAATTTCACCTGTAGGATAAAAATAACAGTTATAGGAAATCATAATGATATTGTCACATAGAAATTTATCTTACAACCATTAATGAATCTTTGGATATTTAGAGTGTGAGGGACCTTAGAGAGCTGGTCTAACTTTCTCATTTTACAGAGTAAGAAACTAAAGCCCAGGGAGATTAATTAAATGAGTTGCCTCTGGCTGGTCACCCAGTTATTGCGGAGCTGTCTCCGTTGCAGCTGTCTTCCCGTGCCTAGCTCAGTGCCCGTGCAGGGCATGCAGGGCCGGCCCGGGGTTTGTCTCTGCAGGGTCACTGAGCTGGTGCTGGCAGAGTCCAGCTCTCTCCTTCTTAGTTCTGACTCGAAGTACCTTTTGGGTTAAGAATCCTACAACATCTGCTAACATAGCCCCTAAAGATATTCTTAAGCCAACAGTAATTTATTTGCCTCTACTGCGGAAAGGTTTGGAGGGGTTTTTTGAGAGGGGGTGGTGGTGGTGGTGGTGGTGTTGATTATCCATCTAAAAAAATGCAGAGATAATTATTCCAGGATTTGATTACTGTTTTCATTTTAGAAGCATGTATTCATTACCATAACTTGATTCCTGTTCCTTTTAACTAATGTTAGGCGACTGCAAACATGATAGTTGTCTCAGTGAAGTATTTTGCTCTGTTTTGTTTTTACTTGGAAAGTTAAAGACTGTCTTTTAAAAAATCAACATAATGTAGAATAGTAGCGAAGAGGCAGAACTTGGTGATAGTAAAGGGCTGATTGGTCCTTGGGCTTGCTTGCTTAGGCCCACGTGGAATCAGCAATTTATTGGCCCTTTTAGCTTCACACCACTGCTGTAGGAGTCAGCAAGTGACTCTGGATTGCAGTCAGTTTTCCCGTTTGATCTGTTTTCTTGTTTTTTGATGCAAGTATTTATTGGGTACCTGCTACCTGAAAAGTGCTGGGTGTGTATGAGTTACATACAGTGGTGCCATGAGGAGACATGGCAGGCCCACACACAAAGTAAATAGAGCTGCTGCAGTATCATTGGTCATGGAAACCGGGAGGAGTGAGGGCGATGTGGGAATTCATCCATGTGGGGCGTCACCTCTTGGGAAGTGGCTTTAGCACTGCCATCCAAATGATGGTAGAAGAAGGAAGGAGGCAGCACTAACCAGCCCGAGGGAGAGGCAGTGTGTTTGAGGTCAACTGAGAGCAACTAGATGAAACTCAAGAGGCAGGTAGAGGCCAGCCTGGGAAGGAATTTGGGATTTTTGAAAAAGCAACACAGCCACTGATGAATGTTAAGTAGAGCTGGACATGAGCGGATTTGAAGACTGAATTGGTGGGTGGGGAGAGGAGGGAGGACAAGGGTGGGGAGCAGTACTGTGCCTAGTATGGTGGTCCAGGGGATGGGGAAATAATGGTTTGGACTAGAATGGTGGCCATGAGGATGGAAAAAAATGGACGGATTTGAGAAATATTTAAGAGGTTCAATGAATAGGACTTGAGGATGGGTTTATTCTCAGGGAGAGGAAGGTATCAGGGAATGTAGGTTTCCAGTGTGTTCTCTGCTTGGCTGGCTGGTGATGCTGTTCATTCCCTAAGGCAGGGAGCTCCTGGGGAGGACTGACTAGATTTGAGGAGAAGTTCATGAATTCTTGTAGCAAATGACTGACGTAGCCACTTAATGGACCATGGTGTCATTGCTGGTAGCATTCCTAAACTTTGCAAGATAATATGCTAGCTTCCCCCCAAGATGTTGGTGCATGGTGAGCCCACCAAGGATTGTTGGTGGGATCAGTGAAATGGGGGAGGGGAGGGAACCTTTGTTACTTGTGTAAGGTGTGACACTTCCATTTGTTCCTTGCCTAATGTGTAGCACTTTGCTTATTCCTTGCTTACTATGTAGCACTTTGTAGGAGTTTGCTCATCATAGACTGAGACTAGAATCCTATGGTAAGCAGACTTTGCTACATTTTGTTCTTCTGTGTCTCCACATTCTGGAAACTGCTTTCTATTGCTAGTTACATATTGGGACAAGGTCCTTGAGCTCCCAACAGTGGAGCCCAAGGGAGTTGTATTTTAGGAGCTGGTTGCAGTCATACATGGGTGTGGTAGGAATGAATACATTACTTAAATATTGTGGGGAAAAATACCATCCTTGGTCAGAATACTTACCTGATCTTTAGTATATATGTAAACTATTTTTTAAAAAAAATTTTTGTCTTCTTTTAAAAAAAATATATTTTATTGATTTTTTTACAGAGAGGAAGGGAGAGGGATAGAGAGTTAGAAACATCCATGAGAGAGAAACATTGATCAGCTGCCTCCTGCACACCCCCTACTGGGGATGTGCCCGCAACCAAGGTACATGCCCTTGACAGGAATCAAACCTGGGACCCTTGAGTCTGCAGGCTGACACACTGTCCACTGAGCCAAACCGATTAGGGCTATGTAAACTATTTTTGTGTGTGAATGATCTTAAAAGCCTCTTCGTTCATTTATTATAAAAAGGGGATTGTATGACATGGTAGTAAATGAGAGATGCTAACTGATAGATCCAGAACAGAAAAGCTTCTAAGTTGCTGACTTTAATATTCTGTGAAATAACTTATGGGAACCCTGAACATTCATCTTGAAACAACTTATTGAGGAAAGTGTTTGCATTTTAGTTTTTTGCCAGTTTGTATAGGTGACACTGCCATCCATTTATTTTTGTGATGTGTCAGACTTTGACCTTGGTTTGCATACATATCCTTCCAGGGACTTGGGACTCATTGTCTTTGGCTGGGGGTCTATTTCAAAGGTATTTTTATTGATATTGTTTCTCATTGGCCTTTCTGGTGGCCAGTATGAATTGGTCAAGTCCACCACGGTCCTTTCTGTCTCCTTCAGGGTTGTCAAGATTGTGTGGCTTTACAGGTTGATTTAGGGACTTAGGTTGTAGGGACATGCTTCATCGGCAGGTTTTACTTTCACCGTCAGTGGTTTTGAGGACTATTTGGGTAAGTGTAGGGGTAGTAATATTCCCATATGGTGGAATCAAAGAAAATCTGGGTGTGTTGACTTGGCTTCAGATGGGCTTGTGCCAACTACTCGGTAGCAATTTACTTCTAATGCATTTTCTTCAACTTGCTAGTTTTAAAATTTTCAAAATTCTTGAAAAATATATTCTGTTGTTTGGTCCTAATCAACATTGTATTCTTATGGTCTAAGAAATCATTGCCTTTTCAAAGGTGTAAATACTAAATGGAAAGATGTATGCAGGTTCCTGTGATGTGGGTTTTAGTGGAAGAATAAAGAGGATGTTTATTTGGGGCTCTCTCCCCTCCACCCCCACCCTTCAGCAGTGGCCCAGAGGCAGCAGATTGGTTTTCCACCATGTGTCTCCAACACGGGGGTGGGAGGGCAGGGGGTGGGAGGACAGGGGGTGGGCAAAGAGCCACTGTCACTGAGCCTTTGTGTAGGGAAAGGCAGGGAATTAGACATGTGTGTTAGTTTTGACATGTTACTTACTCTCCCTGATATCGTCCCCTTAAAAGTCAGAGGTTTCCACACTATATTTTATTTGCATTGTATCTGATAAAGGGATGTGGTATCTCTGTAGTTCATGTTCCCCCTAGTTCTGTGGCAAGCTGGGGGACCTCTCTGACTGATTAAAGAGTCTGTTCTCTTTTTATCCTTCTGAAAGAAATATAACATTTTTAGAATCTGTTCTGTTGATATTTAAAACATAGTTATCAAATGTACGTATTATTTAAACACACCTAAAAACTGTCGCCTTTAGCATGATACTAATCAGGCAGATAGTGAGAAGTCCCTTGCAGTACGCATGCCTTCAGTTTCCAAGGCAGTGCTTCTGTTGCAGTAAGTGAATAATAAAATCAATTTGAGCACAGATGCACGATAAAAAATATGCCTTAGTTGGTGATGTATTTTAAAGTGTATGTGTCTGGAAATTACTTTATGTAAATATGAGACTAACAGGATATTGAAACTGTTAAGCCCAGATCCTCAAGGTCAACTTAAAAAAAAATCTCTCTTGCAATATTTTATATTCTTGTATATATGACCTTGCTTGTACTTGAAATTCTGCTTTGGCCAATTGTAGGCATGTAGATTTTGTCATAAAAGTCATGCAGACTCATCTTGAGAATTTAAAAATCTCGATTAAATTAAACAGTGTTTATTTTCTCTATTAAGGTGTGTGTTGGGGCAGTCATCTAAAATAGTGTAGAAATAACACAACAACAATAACAATAACAGTCATACCCCTAACGAGTAACAGTCACTGAGCATTGAGTGAGATAGGCATTATGCTAAGTGTTTTCATGGATTGTTGTAGTTACTCGTCAGAACAACTCAAGGAAATAGGTAGAATGATTATCCTGTTTTACAGATGAGGATGCTTGGGCTGACAGGTTAAATTGCCCAGTGTCACACAACCCCAGCAAGCAGTGGAGGAGGAATTTGAATGCAGGTTGGTCATTCTCCAGAATCTGTGTGTGCAACCATTGTGCCACCCTGCTGTTTAGATCAGCTCTGAGGCTTGCATCATTGGTGCCTTAATAGGGAAAGGCCCATTCAAAGTACCTGCAACACCCTGTAATCCCATCTCATACCCTATTGCTATATCCTATCAGCCCACGTTATTTCTGTCCGCTCCTCCTCTGTCCGCCATATGTCTTGAGATGCTTGGCGCCTAAGATGACGGAGTTCCATGCCTGTCAACCTTAATTTCCTTCTTCTTCCATGAGGAGAACAGTTGTTCTTGTGGAGGTTTTATTCTGCGGTGGCTGAGACCTTGAGTTGTGACATCAGACAGATCGGCAAGTGAATCATAAAAATGGAAATAATATTATCAATCGCCCAGAATGACAGTGGAAGATTAAAGGAGGTACTCGACCTGAAGTACTTGGTATAGCGTCAGGCATATTTGCTGAGTAGTTATTAGCTCACTCTTAATCATGGAACTTATCAAATCACGTATCTTGATGTTGTTATTAATTTAGAAAGGCCCCTAACCTCAGATGGTGGCTAGGAAAGAATGAGTGGCCTACACTGGTGATTGGTGCATCACGTTCTCCCAGGAGTGGACGTCGGTGAATATCTGCATGTGTCTTCGTTCTGGTGTGTCACCAGGTGGTGTTTCCTAATCCTCTTAGTCACACGGAGGTGACCGGACAACCCAGGTACTAAACACGACACATTTTCGGGAGCAGTTCTCTAGCTACGAAGATGCTCATCTCCTAACTGGATTATGAGTGTCTTGTGAATGAACCAATCGTTCCCCTTTTCCCCCCAAACCTGCAGTTCTTTAAAAATGGGTGACGCTGTCCTAGACAATCAGGGGTAGGGCGTATTCAATCCTTCTGGAAAGTTCGACCTTTCCGGCGTAGACCAGAGTGGTACAAAGCGTTCTCAAAGAACATTTGATCCAGTCCTTTCCCCTCCACATTCTGTTTGTTGCTGAAGAAAGAGAGAAGATGGGATCTCAAGTGAGAGTAGCTTTGGGGTTGGGATTTCAGATTTGAATCGCAGCTAGAGGGTGAGGGGAGGTTCTTCTGGAAGGGCAGCGAGGCTGGGCGGCTTCCTCGGAACTCCTCTGCTGTCCCCATGGGCATGAACATGGAAGCGATGGGGTGCGGACAGCTTTCATTTTGTGCTATTCTGTTTCATTGTCAATTACAAGGGATTCTAAGGGAGAAATGAAAACGGGGGCAGAGTATAAAGAGTTGATGACTATGGGCATATGGGAGTTTCTGTGCTATCCTTCCATATTACAAATTTGAAAAGTTGTTATTAAAATCAAAATGACAGTGACTGTAGGACTTGATCTCCATAGCTGACACTTGTGGAGGATGGTCTTTATGTGAGTTTGCTGAAACTATTTACAGACCGGTTTTCACGAAGTATCAAAGTAGGATTCATCAAAATGATGAGGTTGGAACAGTAATCGCCACTTTATGGGTGAGGAAGTGGCGTTTTAGAGATTGTTTAATAAATGTGCCTGAGAGCACAGCTATTGGTGGTGGAGTTGGGACTCAAATCAGGATAGGCTGTAGTCGTAATACGTGGCTTAAATAGGGGTGGAACTCCAAAATAGAGAAATCAGGAGGCTTCTTTTAAAAAGAGATAAAATCCCAAATCTGAATACTACTTAGCTTCATATTCTTTGGTGATATATTTCTAGATTTTGTACAAGTTTATAGTTTTTTTTCCCCCTTCACAATTGAACAAGATGTTAATTAGCTTGAGTACAGTGAGCTTCTAGTTATAACTTAAATTTTGCTATTTTTGGTGCATTTAAAATTTCAATTTTTGTCTTCTTTTAAAATTGATTTTGAGAGAGATGGTGCGGGAGAAGGGAGGAAAGAGAGAGAGACATTGAGAAAGAGAGAGAAACATTGATTTGTTGTTCTAGTTATTTATGCATTCATTGGTTGATTTTTTTTTTATGTGCCCTGAACTGGGATTGAACCCGCAACCATGGCGAATCGGGACAATGCCCTAACCCAGAGGTTGGCAAACTCATTAGTCAACAGAGCCAAATATCAACAGTACAACGATTGAAATTTCTTTTGAGAGCCAAATTTTTTAAACTTAAACTTCTTCTAACACCACTTCTTCAAAATAGACTCGCCCAGGCCATGGTATTTTGTGGAAGAGCCACACTCAAGGGGCCAAAGAGCCACATGTGGCTCACGAGCTGCAGTTTGCCGACCACGGCCCTAACCAACTGAGCTACCTGGCTACGGCCTTAATTTTTGTCTTGATGTATAAAGTTTCAGAGCCAAGTTCATCACCAGAATTAGCATTTTAAGTTTTCCGTTTTCCCTCTCATTAAAAAAAAAAAAAAAAAAAAAAAAATCTGGGCTGGTGTCTGAAACAAACTTGGAGTTTATAAGGAACCTTGTGGCTAGTTCTGTTTCGTCGCTTTGGTTCACAGGATAAGGAGACTCTGTCTGTGTGCTGTCAAATGAGGACACAACAGGGCGATTTCCCCGCGCAGTTGAGCCCACGGGTGGTGCGGCTGCTGGGACTGAGTTGCTGGCCGGCAGGCAGGGCCGTAATGCTGCCGCTGGAGTATGCACGTCCTTGTGGCACTGCCTGGGTGTGGTGAACAAAAGGCAGTGTCCTGTTAGGTCCTGCACAGAAGCCGAGGCTGTGGCTCACACATGGTTGATATTGAGGCCCGACTAGCATTCTCTATGCTCAGGCTTTTTGGAATGTAGGGAAATGCCCACACCATTGGCATTATCCATTGTGGATCGTTGCAATACTACTACTACTACTACTACTACTACTACTAGCCACTCGGTAGACTGAAAACGACTCTCGACTACCTTTCTTCCTCTAAGAAAGACTGCTTGGGCTAGCTCTTGAACTGTAAGCGCTCTGATTTGTTTCACCCACACTAGCCTTGTTGATTCAAAGCATTCAGTGTTCATTTATATCTCTGTGAAATCTTCTTGTGTAGCTCTTACTCCTCCAATATTCCGTTTTGTGAAAGGAACCCCAGCTCCCCCTTTTTTCACTGTTTGGAGACATTTGCACAGAAAATGCTTGTCCGTGGGTTCTCGGACAGAAAGCTAACGGAGTAGTTGCTACTTGTCATTGCTGGGGAGGAGGGAACAGGCAGCCCTAAGCCTGGCCTGCTGTGTTGATCTGCAGCTTTTCAACCATGTTCTCATCTTCCCTCCTTCTCCCTCCCAGGACTCGAAGGTACAAGGTTGCTTTGCAAATATGCATCTATTGGTGTTTAAGTAGAAAGCTGATCTGGATCAGCTAGCTTTTTCATCTGTTTTCTTCAAGGGACCTTCACAATGGGTCTAACAGATGATTTTGAGAATCTTATGTAATTATTTAAAAAGTTCATCTGGTAATAGAATTACTGATAGGCCTGGCCAGTTTTCTCAGTGGTTAGAGCATCGGCCCGCAGACGAAAGGGTCGCAGGTTCGATTCTTGGTCAAGGGCACCATACCTCAGTTGCAGGCTCAAACTGGAGGCAACCAATCGATGTATCTCTCCCCCCTTCATTCTTCCCCTCTACTCTAAAAAAAGTCAATGGAAAAAATATCCTCAGGTGAGAATTTAAAAAAAAGAGAGAATGACTAATAAAATAGAGATTTATCAGGCCTTAGAATAAACACAGTCATCTGGAATACTTGTTAAGAATGCAGATTCCTCACCCCCACACCAGTTTTACTGCATTAAAATCTCTGGGGGCTGTCTAGAAGCTGAACTTTTATCTAGGTGCTTCTGATGTTTTCTGAAGTTTAAAAAGCCACATGTTGAGGCCAATATGTTAGTTACACAATGAACATACTGTGGAAATAGAAAACAAACATTTAGCAAAATGGTAACTCATATATTCTTAGAATATTTCTTCTGAATTTGCAAGTAATGTTACTCTTTTTACACATAAATGAGTGAAACACCAATTAATGTAAAAGGTAAAGATGGACTAAAGGTCAAGGGCTTGAAAGCATAGTCCACTTTAAAGGCGGTGTTATCAGTGATGGAGAACAGCATGTTTTGCATTTATTTGTTAAAGATTTCATTACTGCCACAGAATAATCAAAAATTTGTTTTCTGTGTAGTTCTAGTTTATGTGGTACGAAAAGCAAATTGATTTAATATGCATCAGCAACACTTTTGGGGCAACCATTTCAAGCCAGTATTATTTCCAAGGGCATGTGACATGTTTGAAATGAGAATCATCTAAAGGTAATTTGGTGAGTGGGTTACTGCCATCTTTGAGGAGTTGGTAGCATAATCTTACCTAACAGATAGGATGTCAGGTGGAAGGTGGGAGGAAGTCCACACACGGGGCGCTTTTCTCAGCTCTGCTTCTCCCTTCCTTTCGGGTTTGTTCCTCACAAACCATCCCATCCTCTTGGACACTTGTCTCCCAGGCCTGGGCACAGTGGCACCATTGGGGTCCTGGGCCTTCCCTCCCACGTGCGCTCAGCTCCTCATTCCTCCTCTTCCTAAACACAGCCTGCACTCAGGGTTTTCACCTTGGCCTTGTCTGGGGGCTAGCTCAGGCCCACAGCTTCAGCTCCATGTGATTAACCCCCAAATCAATCTATCTATCTATCTATCTATCTATCTATCTATCTATCTATCTATCTATCTATCTATATCTATCTACCTACCTACCTACCTACCTACCTACCTACCTACCGGGTTTCCCCGAAAATAAGACAGTGTCTTATATTAATTTTTGCCCCCCAAAGACACACTAGGTCTTATTTTCAGGGGATGTCTTATTTTTCCGTGAAGAAGAATACGGTACACATTTATTGTTAAATGAAAATAAAGGAAATTTATTACCTGTATACGGTACGGTAGTACGGTAGTTGTCAACACAAACCAGACAAACTGTGAATCCTACAGTATTAAGAATTTACTCATTTATTCAATGACAATCATGTCATCATCTTCTGGAACATCATCATAACAATCCAATTCCTGAATTTCCTGGTGAATTTCTTGTGACTCCTTTTCTTTCAGAATCGGTGGACCAAATCTCTCATGTTTAGCAATAGCACTGTCTTTAAATGAGTACTTTTTGTCAAGGTAGCCTGCTCGCAGTGCATTTGCAATGCAACTGTCAGTGATTTTCTGCCATGAATTCTTCACCCAAGTCACAACTTCTTGCAGTTTAGGTTTCACAAAGTTTCCACGCTGATTTCTCTCCATTCTATTTTCAATGTAGTCATTAATTTCCATGCGCAAATTGTCTTTGAATGGCTTGTTTATTGCAATATCAAGAGTCTGGAGATAGGCCGTCATTCCTGCGGGAATCATTATCTGATCTATTTTTCTTTCGTGAAGAAATGTCTTCATGTCTTTAGCGCGGTGAGTGCTGGCTGCATCCCAGACTAGCAGACCTCTTTGGCTCCCTCGCATAACAAGCGGCAGCATTAACGACCCACTTCCTTATAACTGCTTGTGTGGCCCAGGCTTTTTCAGTTTCAAGAATAAAAACGCCCAAAACACGTTCAATCTTTTCCTTCTTGCCCTTAGAAATGATTAAAGGTGGGATTTTAGTGCCATCCAGACGAATTGCCAAAATACAGGAAACACGTGCACTTTCCTAAGCAGTGCAGGGAATGTACACTAAGGAGGCACCCCGCTATTCAATTGTTGTTTGAGATGATTGGCCCATAAACACTGCAGTTTCATCCATAGCAATCATGTTGGAAAGATTGTATTTAGAGAAGTCAGCATCATCAGTAAAGGACTTGAATGCAAGTGCTCGCTTAATAACTTGAGTATCTTCCAACCTAAACAATGTTGTAGATCTTCTTAAAGACAGTTCACTTCGCTGAAGGAAATTATCCAGCCAGTGTTGTGATGCTTTGAAGTCTTCGGGGGCTATGTCAAACTGTGGTGCCATTGCAAGGGCAAATTCTTGAATCTGAGCCCTATTCACAACCAAAGCCTTTTGCTCTCCTGTCAACAACCCATTCACAGATCAGGTCTTCCAGCTCGGAAAATAATGGTTGCTGACCTGATCCACACTTGCGATTTTTAGCATTTCCCTTGTCCACTTGTTCAATGAGGTTACCATACTCTGCTCGCCATTTTCGGACCAATCGGATACTCAACATCTTCTCTTTGCAGAAAGCAGTAAGATTTTGGCCCCAAGAGTCTTCCACGATTCCTTTCTTGTACTCCACGGAGTAGCTTTTTCTTTTTGCGCTCATTTCTAATGTAGGGGTAAAAAAAGAGGAATTGGGGTATCAAGGTGGGGGGACGGGGATCACTCAAAATGACACAGGGGGGATTAGAGGGGGGAATCAAAATGGCACAGGAGAATCAGAGGGGGGATTACCATTTTAGTAACCCCTTTTGATCCTCCTGTGTCATTTTGATTGTCCCCTCTGATCCTCCTGTGTCATTTTGATTGTCCCCTCTGATCCTCCTGTGTCATTTTGATTGCCCCCTCTGATCCTCCTGTGTCATTTTAAGTGATCCCCCTCCCACCACCCCTGTGCCACTGAACACCTTCACCAGACATCCCCCCCACCCCTTTATCAGACATTTACCCCCTGGGGCCTGCCTGGGGGCTGTCACTGGGCTTGCTGGGGCCTGGATCTGGGCTGGAGCAGGGTCTGTTACTGACTGAGAACCTTCAGTCATCATGAAGGCGGCCACGAGCATCAGGTAGTGTCACCAGAGACAGACCAGCACTCACCACCTTCGCCGCATCCGGTCCGCTCTAATCCTCCTGTTCTTCTACATGCATCTGCGAAAGTCTCCTCCTCTCTCCCGCCCCGCGCGCTCACCGCTCACTCCGACCTCCGCTCTGCCTCCACACAGCAGTGACGTCAGGACTCTGCGTAACGTCACTGGTTGCTAGACGCCAGTCGGGGCGGCCCTAGCGACCAGTTTACGGTAAATTAATTTTCATTCTGAGACAGAGCCCTGGGCCTTATTTTCGGGGGATGCCTTATATTTCACTCAGAAGGAAACCTGTAAGTAGGTCTTATTTTTGGAGGATGTCTTATTTTCGGGAAACATGGTATCTATATTTTTTAATTTAATATATCTTTATTGTTCAGATTACAGTTGTTCCTCTTTTTTCCCCCCATAGCTCCCCTCCATCCGGTTCCCATCCCACCCTCTGCCCTTACCTCCCCCCCACTGTCCTCATCCATAGGTGTACGATTTTTGTCTAGTCTCTTCCTGCACCCCTCACAACCCTTTCCCCCCGAGAATTGTCAGTCCACTCCCTTTCTATGCCCCTGATTCTATTATATTCACCAGTTTATTCTGTTCATCAGATTTTTTATTCACTAGATTTTTAGATTCACTTGTTGATAGACATGTATTTGTTGTTCATAATTTTTATCTTTACCTTTTTGTTCTTCTTCCTCTTCTTAAAGGATACCTTTCAACATTTCATATAATACTGGTTTGGTGGTGATGAACTCTAGCTTTTTCTTATCTCTGAAGCTTTTTATCTGACCTTCAATTCTGAATGATAGCTTTGCTGGGTAGAGTAATCTTGGTTGTAGGTTCTTGCTATTCATCACTTTGAATATTTCTTGCCATGCCCGTCTGGCCTGCATAGTTTCTGTTGAGACATCAGCTGACAGTCCTATGGGTGCTCCCTTATAGGTAACTAACTGTTTTTCTCTTGTTGCTTTTAATATTCTCTCTTTGTCTTTTACTCTTGGCATTTTAATTATGATGTGTCTTAGTGTGGTCCTCTTTGGATTCCTTTTGTTTGGGGTTCTGTGTGCTTCCTGGAGTTGTAAGTCTATTTCTTTCACCAGGTGGGGGAAGTTTTCAGTCATTATTTCTTCAAATAGGTTTTCAGTATCTTGCTGTCTTCTTCTTCTGGCACCTCCATAATTCTGATGTTGGTATGCTTGAAGTTGTCCCAGAGGCTCCTTGCACTACCTTCAAATTTTTGGATTCTTTTTTCTTTTTGCTTTTCTGGCTGAGTGTTTTTTGCTTCTTTGTATTTCAAATCTTTGACTTGATTCTTGCGATCCTCTAGTCTGCTGTTAGATCTCTGTATAGTATTTTTTATTTCAGTCAGTGTATGTTTAATTTCTAGTTGGTCCTTTTTCATATCCTTGAGAATCTCACTAAATTTATCGGCCTTTTCTAGAAAATTCTTGAAAAACCTTGTAACTGTGGTTTTGAACTCTATATCCAGTTGTTTGTTTTCCTCCATTTCTTTCATTTGTGATCTGTTTCTTTGTCTCCGCATTTTCACTGCTTCCCTTAGTTGGTAGAGTAGCTTTGTGTGGTAGGTGTCCTCTAGGGCACAGTGGCTCAGCCTCCCCAGTTACCTGAGGTGGACACTCTTGGTGCACCCCTTTGTGGGCTGTGTGCACAGTCTTGTTGTAGTTAAGTCTTGATTGTTGTTGTTATCACTGGGAGGAATTGACCTCCAGGCCAATTGGCTGTGAGGATCAGCTGTGTCTACACTGGGAGAACTTCTGTGCTGGAGACACTCTTATGAGACAAGACTTGCAAAATTGCAAAAGCCTCTGTGCTCAGCTTGGATGGGGCGGAGTCTCAGGGCGGAGCAGACAGCCTTGGTTTCTCGTCATCCCTGCCCTATGAGGCCCCTGAGTCTCAGTGTCCCTTGGTAATCTCTGTAAGTACCTCTGAGAGAAAGCCGCCCTCGAGTTTCGCTCACTGCCAGACAGTCCAGTTTCTCCCCGAATGAGTCGGGGTTCCCAGAAACTTGCCTGGAACTGGAGTTCAGCGCAGTTGGGAGCTTCCATCTCCCTTCCGCTTTAGAAAGCCAGCCGTGCACTCAGCCTCCCGTACATTCAGCAGTCAGTACTCTCTGCGTGCGCGCGCCTCCGCACCTCTGCCTTCCGCAGCTCCCAAGTCTCAGTGTGCTTTCTCTTTTCCTGACAGTCCAGGTTCCCCCTGAATGAGTCTGGTTTCACAGCGTCTTGCCCGGGACTGGAGTTCAGTGCAGTCGGGAGCTTCCGTCTCCCTCCCACTTTAGAAAGCCAGCAGCTCACTCAGCCGCCCATGCACACAGCTGCCTGTCCTCTCTGCGTGCGAGTCTCCGTACCTCAGCCTTTTGCAGCTTCTCTGAGTCTCAGTGTGCTTTCCTCTTTCCTTCTACTTGTAGAATTTCCACTCAGCCAGCTTTCCTGTGGTTTTGGATGGTGTCCGTTTTGTCTTTTAGTTGTAGTTTTGATATTGTTGTGTGAGGCAGCAGTTTAGGTGTTTACCTATGCCACCGTCTTGGTTTCTCTCCCTCCAAATCTGTATTTTTATTTTCAGTATCTCCCCCAAACGTCTGTCCTGAATGTTCCCACTTTGTCTAAAATCTGAAGTCTTCCTAACACCACCTTCTTTCTTGAAAGTGTAACGAAAGCCCGAAACGCCAAGCACAGCGCTTTTCTTGAACCTCAGCTCCCCATCTCAAGCCTGATGTCCTCTGTCCCTGGCTTCCTGCATCCTGGCCCTCACTGCACTGCATGCTCCTTCTCTTCAGTGGGAGAAGTGTCCTTGTGCCCTGGCATCCTTGTTCCTTCTGGCACATTGCACCCTCCCTGACACCTGCTTGGCTGCTGGGGCACAGTCCGAGGCCTGCAAGGCCACTGCTGTCATTGTTATTTGCAGTGGAGAGCAGGGCAGCGACCAGTGTGGGGGGAACCCTCTCTTCTGCAGTTGGTGCCTCACCACTCTGACTATGAGCTTGCTGGGGCTCCTGCCCCTCAGCCCTCCTCGGGGGCACGGCTGCCTGCAGAGAGGGGCCTACCCCAGCTGTGCTCCTTGTGGGCCAGGCTTGTGGGCCGCCATGGGAGAGGCCTCTGCGTGGCCCTCAGTGTTGCAGCTGTGTCTCAGGTGGTGTGAGGTTGTTCTGCACCTGAGGCCTGTCCCCTCCCTGCCTCTGCAGTGACAGGTACCACCCCCTGCTTGGCTTTCTCCTAGCTGCTTCAGGACGTGGGTGGAAGAAGAGGTGCGAGTTAGTCTGGCCTTCTCAGACCCCGTCACCATGTTCCTGGCAGCAGTTGGAGCATTTCCCCACCGGAACATTGTTTTGATTAGTTACTCTGGGTGCACTGTGGGTTAATCTGCTACTTTTGTAGGTCAGTGTGCAATAATGTCTGTGTTATAATATTGTGCTGGAGTGGAAACTTAAACTAGCAACTGGAATGGTTTTGGGAGGGAATCTTTTGCTGAAGTGAGCTGTACTGGAGTGGGTCGTGTTAGCACTGAGGGACCATTCAGTGACACTGGCGTCCGGCACGCACCTGGTCGGGCGGCAGGCATTCAGGACGGGGTTAGGGAAGAACAGACCTGTCCAGATTCATGTTAGAGTGGGCTCTGACGCAGGCCAGTTCTAGGGAGGGCTTTAACGAATGCAAAGATGTGGCTAGTAATGACAAGGAAAAAATTCAATAATGTTTCTGGATTTACGCCTCTGAAGAGTAAATGGCAATTTTTGTGTAAGCCTCATAATAATTTTTTGTTTTGTTTCTGTTTTTAGAAACATGTATGTACCTGGTGAAAGTTATTTTATTAACTCTTCTCAAAGATGGAGAAGAAAGAATTATGAGTTTATAGACCTTTAGAATATTCTTGCTATCGTTTTGGTATGACTTTAATGTTTGTGAAGGGGGTGCTTATGTAAAATTATAACTGTGCTAAGGTTCTGTGGGATATGCTAAGAACATTAACACACAGGTGAGGGTGTGGAACAGCGTGGCACAGTGTGTAAGTGCTAAAAGGTGTGATGCTGGCACAGTGGTAGGGCAGGGCGCGGCTAGTGCAGGGCTTGGCAGTGGAGAAAGAAATTAGGAAGTATAACTTGCATTCTCTTTTGATAGAGTGGAGGAACTGAAAAATAACATGAACAAAATCATGGCGATACTGTGAGCCAAGGATTCTGGCAGGAAACAGCTCAGAGCAACCTGCAGGGGTCAGGGCAGGGACCTTCGCCCCAGTGTCCTCCTAGGGAGAGTGGGAGCTGCAGAGGGACACTCCGCCCCCTCCTCCTTTCATCCTCCTGGGACTGCCGGCTCAGGGAGGATCAGAGTTAGCCAGGAGGAGAGGGCCCGAGCGAGGGTGGGCTATGGCGAAATTGGAAGTTTAGACAGAGTAAGATCCCAACTTACATTATGTGATGGAAATGGAGTTGAAAGGTTAGTTTGGCAACATGTGATGGATTGCACTTGAAGAGGGACTAGAGGCAAAATGTCAGAGGCTGTCGAAATAGCCCAGCCAACAGGCAGAGGAGCTCTGACTATGGCAGGGAGAATTGAAGAGGAGAGGAGAGGCACGGGGTGGGCGGGACGAGTAGCCTATCCTTTCAAGGGCTCCAGCGTGGAGCTGAGAATGGCTTTGAAGAGAACTGAAGTTCCATATTTTGAACTTAGATTGAATTAAAAAAAACAGAACACATTTGAGGAGAGTAAGATGTATGAAAAGGTAAAAAAAAAAAAATCAATTAGAAGGGTTCCAAAATAAAGCTATTTCATGATGAAGTTGTACAGTTTGTGAATCTAGAAATAGCAAAATATTAAACCTTTTAAAAAATATATATAAACCGAGAAACCAAGAAGGTGGCATACGTAAACACCTAAACTGCTGCCTCGCACAACAATTTCAAAACTACAACTAAATGACAAAACGGACATCATCCGGAACCACAGGAAGACTGGCTGAGTGGAAATTCTACAACTAGAAGGAAAGAGAAAAGCACACTGAGACTTACAGGAGCTGTGGAAGGCAGAGGTATGGAGGCGGAGGCGTGCGAGCGGAGAGGGCGGGCAACTGAGTACGCGACTGGCTTTTTCTCAATCAGGAAGGAGACAAAAGCTCCCGACTTTTCTGAACTCCAGTTCTGGGCGAGATTCTGGGGACCCAGACTCATACCGGGAGAAACTGGACTGTCTGGCAGCGGGCAAAACTCTAGGGCGGCTTTCTCTCAGAGGTGCTTGCAGCGATTACCACAGGATACTGAGAACCAGGGTCCTCTTAGGGCAGGGCTGATGGGAAGCCATCGCTGTTTGCCCCGCCCTGTGATCCCGCCCTGTGAAGCCATAGCTGTTTGCTCCGCCATGAGACTTCACCCCATCCAAGCTGAGCGCAGAGGCTTTTGCATGTGAATGTCCTGGTCCTTTGAATTTTAAATTTACCTAACAAACTGCAGCTGAGTCAGTGAGACCCAGAACATCCAAAAGAAGGCCCAGGGCTCCGCAGCAGCTTGCATTGCTTCACAGCTGGGATTCATCTGGGCACCTCCAAACCCCAAACAAAGAAGAGGAATCTGCAGATCTCTCCGTAGTTCCTGCTCGGTGGCCTCAGGCAGAGGCTAAATTAGCACCTCTTGGAGATCCAAGAGCCAGTGTACCCAGTGGTCAGAGCCAGTGTACCCCGTGGACCATCCAGATTACAACTCCTCAGATCCATAAGGGACACTCAGGGGGCAGACTCAGTGAGCACCAAAGCCCCACTGAAGCAAGTCTTGCCTCATAAGGGTGTCACCAGCACAGAAGTTCTCCCATCGTAGACACAGCTGATCCTCACAGCCAATTGGCCTGGAGGTCAATTCCTCCCAGTGATACCAACAACAATCAAGACTTAACTACAACAAGACTATGCACACAGCCCACAAAGGGGTGCACCAAGAGTGTCCACCTCAGGTAACTGGGGAGGCTGAGCCACTGTGCCCTGTAGGACACCTAGCACACAAAGCCACTCTATCAACTCAGGGAAGCAACGAAAATGCGGAGACAAAGAAACAGGTCACAAATGAAAGAAATGGAGGAAAGCAAACGACTAGATATAGAGTTCAAAACCACGGTTATAAGGTTTTTCAAGAATTTTCTAGAAAAGGCCGATAAATTTAGTGAGATTCTCAAGGATATGAAAAAGGACCAACTAGAAATATAGCATACACTGACTGAAATAAAAAATATTATACAGAGACCTAACGGCAGACTAGAGGATCGCAAGAATCAAGTCAAAGATTTGAAGTACAAAGAAGCAAAAAACACCCAACTAGAAAAGCAAAAGAAAAAAGAATCCAAAAATATGAAGGTAGTGTAAGGAGCCTCTGGGACAACTTCAAGCGTACCAACATCAGAATTATGGGGGTGCCAGAAGAAGAGAGAGAGCAAGATACTGAAAACCTATTTGAAGAAATAATGACTGAAAACTTCCCCCACCTGGTGAAAGAAATAGACTTACAAGTCCAGGAAGCGCACAGAACCCCAAACAAAAGGAATCCAAAGAGGACCACACCAAGACACATCATAATTAAAATGCCAAGAGCAAAAGACAAAGAGAATATTAAAAGCAGCAAGAGAAAAACAGTTACCTACAAGGGAGCACCCATAGGACTGTCAGCTGATGTCTCAACAGAAACTATGCAGGCCAGACGGGAGTGGCAAGAAATATTCAAAGTGATGAATAGCAAGAACCTACAACCAAGATTACTCTACCCAGCAAAGCTATCGTTCAGAATTGAAGGTCAGATAAAGAGCTTCACAGATAAGAAAAAGCTAAAGGAGTTCACCACCACCAAACCAGTATTATATGAAATGCTGAAAGGTATCCTTTAAGAAGAGGAAGAAGAAGAAAAAGGTAAAGATAAAAATTATGAACAACAAATACATATCTATCAACAAGTGAATCTAAAAATCTAGTGAATAAAAAATCTGATGAACAGAATAAACTGATGAATATAATAGAATCAGGGGCATAGAAAGGGAGTGGACTGACAATACTCAGGGGGAAAGGGGTGTGGGGGGTGTGGGAAGAGACTGGACAAAAATCGTACACTTATGAATGAGGACAGTGCTGGGGGGGGGATAAGGGCAGAGGGTGGGATGGGAACCAGATGGAGGTGAGCTATGGGGGGGAATAAAGAGGAACAATTGTAATAATCTGAACAATAAAGATTTATTAAAAAAAAGATATAAACCAGGATATTACAAAAAATGATTTTCGGATTATTTTCACATGCAATTTGACTTTACTTTTGTAAATGTCCTTACAACATGGACACAGAATAATAACACAGAATTCTGTAGAATACTAATATTAACTCTTTCAGAGGAAAAACATCACAATGATGATTTGGTTAGGAGCATGTAAGAAGGCTACATAAATATAGTTATTACAAATTGAAGTTGATCAGTTTATTCTAGTTCAACTTTCTTGTGAATGTGTGAATTCCAACATTACGAAGAACTGTCTCATGTTTCATACATCATTTGCTGTAATGTGTGGGTATGGGTCTATTAAGAAGGCACATCAACATATTCTCTGAGAGAATGCAGTAGAGAAACAGTTGCAGCCCAGTAGAAAAGCAGTAAAGATTATAAATAAATAATGTATAGAAAAAATTAATTGCCAATAAACACGAAAATTTTCAAATTATGGAGTAAGAATTTTTCTAATCAAATTAGTGAAGATTTAAAAATAATTTTGTTGCTTCCAGAGTATAATGAGACCTGCATGCTCTCTGCTGTCTAGAGTTCAGTAAGTACAAATATTTTGGAATTAAATTAGGGAATATATGTATTGAGACCTTTTTAAATGGCTATTCAGTTATATCAGTCATGTATCTTAAGAAAAACCCTGAAATCCACTCAACTGTTATGAATAAGAAATCACCATCTTTTTTTTCTGGCAGTAAGAAACTGAGAATGGTTAAATTTGTGCTGTACTCACACGTTAGACTACCATGAGGCATCACAAACCATGTTTTTGGAAAATAAAGAGTAAACACAAAATAATATATTAACTGTGGTTCCAATTTTATAAATATTAAATCATAAGCATAGGAAGAGCGTAGGAAAAACACGGGTGGGCAAGAGTAGGTTTATAGTTGTCTGAGGAACAGAGTTCATTCTTGCATTATTATTTATTAGTTACTGTATTACTTCCTGTACAAATAACTGTGAACCTACTTTTGCCTCAACCTGAACATTTTTAAAAAGAGCAGTTTCAGGGAATGGCAGTTTCACTTCTTTAAAAGCTTTGATCCCAGAGTTAAACAGGCTTGGTTTGAATCCCTTCCCAACCCCTAATAGCTGTGTGACTGGACAAGTGACTTATTAGCTCTATGATGATCAGCAGGTTTTTAAACTTATCTAAGACTCGGTTTCTTCAGCTGTAACTGGGGGGGTGGGGTCGGGGGTGGGTGGGGGGTGGGTGTGGTGATAACAGTACTTACCTCCTAAGCTTGTTTGGATTAGTGCAACAGTGCATCTAAAGGCCTTCACACAGGGCTTGTTGCATTGCAGCATTCAATACATGTTATTTATTTGAATTGCAGGTGGCTTTTATTTTAACCTTTATGTTTTAATAATTAAAAAATTTTAAACTGAAAGGTACTTTTGTTATCTGGAAAAACTGTAGCAGCCAGTCCAAGATGCCATCTGGTACCATATATGGATGGAAGAACTCTTGACAATTTTTCAGTATTTTGTGGTGGAGACGGGTACATTTTAAAAAAAGCAATTTTAATTAGTTATATTTCTGAAACATACTCCCAACTTTTCTTCGTAGGATTTTTTTGCTCCTTCTTCTTCTTTTTTTTTTTTTGTATATAACCTAAGCAGTATTTGGCTTATTTTTTTCTATCCCAGAAAATTTATTTTCTTGATTTAAAAGCCCCCCTCTTTTAAAAAATTTTTTTTTCTGAAGTCAAAGAACACAGTCACGTTTTTAAAATTTTCTATAGATAAAAACTGAATTTGGTTAATATTGACTGCACATTTGGCACTCAAATTTCAGACGTATTTAGTGCTAGCTTCTGTACATCTCACCTAATTGTTTAAATATGTGAGCATGATTTTGATATTTGGGAGTTGGAGGAGAAAATCCTTGAGACTTTCCAGCTTGAGTTAAAAGGCTTAGTGTGTCTTGGAGTCAGTTGAGGAAGACTTCAACATCTGGAACCCTTTCACCTGGCAGTGGTGTCTTTCTCATAGAAGAAACGCATTTGGGCTGCACACAGGCTGGAGAAATCTCAAGCTACATTTTCTTCACAGGAGGGTAGCAGCTTTGCACTTACAGTAAGAGAGCTTCAAAGCTTTGTCTCCTGGAAATGATGCTACCTTTCATTTACCTCAGACATTCTTTATTACATCTTCTGTAGCAAACAGGAGGTTAAGAAAAGGAAAAACAGACAAGTTGTTAACATTGTTTCCAGTTAATTATGAATAAATGGGTTGATGGTAACATAAAACTTGAAAACCATAGAATCCTGAATATATGCAAATGCATTTTATTTTTGTACTTAGTCAAATCTCAGATGGTACCAATTGTAAGATAGGCCTTATTTCTGATATATTGAAATGTATCAAAAGTATGACTTAGAATCAATGAAATATAGTAGTGAGTAAAAAAAGAACAACAAAAAACTTTAGGTTTGATCCCTGGTCAGGGCACATACAGAATCAACCAATGAATGTATAAATAAGTGGAACAACAAATAGATGTCTCTTTTCCTCCTTCCCTCCCCCCCCAAAAAATCAGCTTAAAAAGAAAAAAGCAAACCAACTTCAGTTTGCAGTCATTTGTATTTTTCAGTTTTGTTTCAAAAAGGAGAATCACCTGAATGCATCTGAAATTGGAATTTAAGCCTCTAATCTCTAGCAGAAAGCTTTCGCAGCCATATGTTACTTTAATCACACCTGGTGCCACCTCTGATACACCTTGCTCCTACGTTGTGAGTTCAGCATTGATGGACTCATGAATCAGGTATTTCAACATGCCTCTGCTTGGCTACTGGGCCTAATATAAGCAGACAGTGGGTGACGTTTTATAGTGTTAATCTGCCAGACTGCTGTCAACACATTGGGTACCATAAAGCAGTGTCACCAAGACTGTTCCACCAGAGTGATGCCAGAATCTATAAAACAGTGAAACAAGAAATGTACTGCTAAGCACTAAAAGCCCGATTTAACAATCAATCAAGTATTTGAGTATAGATTCTCAGTTTAATATGAGCTAGCGCCTACATTGTACGTGTACAAAAGTAGTAAGATCAGCGGTTCTTGTTTATAAGAAGTTTTAAAATTTATTACTCAGTGATACAAAGCAAGGAAGGGTCGCCTGTAATTTTTTGTATCTAGGATACTTTGAGAGTAATTTGCATGAGATAGTGTGAGGCCAGTATGGAAAGAATACAGGGTAGGCAGACTTGTCCAGACACAAATGTAGCCCTCTTATAGTGATGTCCAAGATTCCTCCTCCACCGACCACACAAAAAAGAAAAACTTCAGATAAAGTGATAGCAGTGTGAAGATTCCTTAAGAGCATAATCACAGAGCAGAAAGCTAGCCTGGCATAGAGGCTAAAGCCAAGAGCTCCGGAGTCAGACAGCCTGGGTTAAAAGCTTGGTTCCAAAACTTAACTACTTTGGGGGCCGTGGGCAAGTTAATCTTCGTGCCTCTGTTTCCTCACTTACAAAATGGGGGTTAATAATAGTACCTCCTTCATTGTCTGGCACATATCAGTCATTCATGAGAATGAGCCGTTACTGCCCTGGCTGGGTAACTCGGTTAGAGTGTTATCCCGATACACCCAGGTTGCAGGTTCGGTTCCTGGTCAGGGCACATAGGAGAATCAACCAATGAATGCATAAATACGTGGGACAACAAATTGATGTCCCTCCCTCCCTCCCTCCCTCCCTCCCTCCTTCCTTCCCTCCTTTTCCCTCACCCTCTCTCACCCTCTTTCTCCTCCCTCCCTCTCCCTCCTTTTCTCTCTCTAAAATCAATCAAAAATTTTTAAAAAGAGCAGTTGTTAATATTGTCATGGCTTCCTTTGTATCTTTTGTTTTTAAAATACATTTTTATTGATTTCAGAGAGGAAGGGAAAGGAAGAGAGAGAGAGAAACATTAATGATGAGAGGGAATCATTGATCGGCTGCCTCCTGCATGCCCCCCACTGGGGACCGAGCCGGTAACCGGGGAATATGCCCTTGACTGGAATCGGACCCAGGACCCTTGAGTCTGCTGGTTGATGCTCTATCCACTGAGCCAAACCGGCCAGGGTATTGATTTGTATCTTAGTAAAGAGAATATGAAAGTGAGAGGTGTAAAGATTTGAGAGCCTTGGTGTCTGTTAGTATGACTGGAGGTTTCAAATAAAGATGGTAGATAACGCCTTTCTTGGCATCACAGCTGCAACTTGTGAGCAATTAGCTATTAACATCTTGAAAAGAAAAGATGGAAAGTGTGATTATGGCAACTACCTGTAGAACATTTTGCTCGTGATATCTTGGTCAGGGTTTTCTGGATTTCCCCTTGTGTCATGTGGTTAAATAAGGGAGTGGTTGCCACATGACAGTGTGGATTTAGGTTATAATGAAATGTAGCGTGTAATGAAATCTGTTTTATCACATAGATTTCTTTGTCTTAGGCGGTATAACCAAATATTATAATTTCATCAATAAATTACATGACCATCAAGAAGAACTGAGGTGATTTCAAAATTGCCAAATATTGATATTTTAACTGTTTTGTTTTTAGTCACCGGGGTGAGCCAGGACAATGTGATAGGTCCTGTTTTATTACCACCCCCCTCCCCCACCTCCTCTAAGGGCTAGGATAGTCTTTTGTGCTGTAACCAGCGTCTCCTCTTCCCCATTGCTATGGAATATGTCCCAACTCCTCTGCTTCGTAAGAGCTTTCTCTCTATTGTTGGGTGGGGTGGGGGAGGTCATAGAAAATGAGAATAAGAAATAGGGCAGGACTGTAAGGAGCTGACAGCTGAGTTAACTTTCATTTCCTCTCCAACCCCATGCTGCACTGACTTCTAGGATCCTCTCTCACATTCTGCTCTCAGCCACATCATGGGTTAGGTGAAGAGTGAAGTGGGCTTTTTTTCTGACTTGTTTGTGTTTCATAGCTAGAGGTTAGGAGGGAAGCTAAATACTGAATTGATACTTGGTGATTGCTTGCCTTAGCCTCTTTCCAACCACCTTCACACATTGTGTCTAGGACATTTCTGGACGTGTCCATCTTATGGTACCAGCCAGTGGCTGTTCTGTAGTAGGCATGTGCTGGCTGACAGGTCATGGGACTTTTCATTTGGTGCTCTGCTAAGACTGCATATATATTTTTTTTATGAGGCCGTGGAGCCTTATTTATTTATTTTGTTAATCCTCTCCTGAGGATATTTTTCCATCGATTTTTAGAGAGAATGGAAGGAAGGGGGAGAGACAGAAAGAAACATCAATGTGAGAGACACATGGATTGGTTGACTCCCATACTGGCCCTGGACCAGGGCCAGGGATCAAGCCTTCAACCGAGGTACATGCCCTTGACTGGGATCAAACCTGGGACCCTTGGGTCTGCAGGTTGACGCTCTATCCACTAAGCCAAACCAGCTAGGGCGAGACTACGTATTGACCTGATGAAAACCAAGCTCCCATATATGTGTTAACTGGAACTAGATGAAGACAGCATCAAACCCAGAGGAGTCGGGACCACAGAATTGGGAGATTGTGTTGGGCCCACCACAATGAGATGCTGTCATATCAGGTGACCGAATAGTTTTAGAAACTTAAAAATTTTGCCAGCCTTGATGCTGGCGAGGTGCCTGTGTAAACGAATCAGATGGTCTATAAATATGAAAATTGTCAAACGCTAGCTCTGCTGTCAATAACCATTGGAGGCAGTATAACCTAACAGTTAAGAGCGTGGGTTCTGGAGTTAGAACCTCATTCTCAGCCGCTCACCGGACCACGTGATCTTAGGAAAGCTACTTAAGCTCTCCAGGCTCAGTTTCGGAAGAGACACCAGTGCCTGACGCACGCACTCTAAGCGGACAGCTGGGATGATAAGGAGGACGATGGGTTTGCAGTTTCCGCAAGTCTGTTATTGCCTGAGAAGGCGATCGTTTCCAGAAATGGAGGGCTGGCTTCACAGATTAGAACAATATGTTCATTTGAATTTTGAGCAGAGTGAAGTTCGTGAATAATGTATATTTGGGCCGGAAAATAGGCTGATGGAAAGTGAGCACACATATGCATGCAGACATAAACTTGAGGTAATTCAGAATATCTTATGTGATAGGAATAGATCTATAGCTGCAGCTTGACCAGCAGACTTTAGATAAAATAAAATAGTTGCAGTTAATGTATCTTCATAAGCAGCAGCCATGTTTTAGTTCCTATGTGTGTGAGATAGCCAGCACATGTAAAATGCCCATGAGGGAGTACAGTCCTGAGTACTCACTAAAGTCCTGGTGAATGTAGTCATGATAGAAAAGACCACAGCCCTGAGAGCCAGCTTTTCAGACATCCATTAACCTGTAGAAAGTCTTATATTCTCAGTATCTTTGAGGACTGCTCCTTTTATTTCCCCAAGTAAGTGTAAGTCCCTTACGGTGAAGTAGGTATTTTCCTCCTCCTATTTTTCGACACAGTTATACTTGGGCATTTGTTTGGGAAAGGATGGGATTTACTAGTTATAGTGGCGAGGGTGTTTCTTACCAAGAGATTACATTGTGGCTGTTCCACATATACAGTAATTATAGCAGCGACTACTTTATTGTATCACAATTCTTTTGTGTAGCTGTCTATGTAATGGGAGTATTTCTTAGTATGATTCTCTCTTGGAACAACATTTCTCAGGTAATTACAATTTTTAAAGAGTGTATTTTATTTGGAAAGGTGGGTTTGGGTGAGAAAAAAAACCTCATTTGAAAGGCATTTGGTTTAGCAACAGTTCCTTGTGAACTTGTCAGATATTTTTCACTTTTCTGGGGATTTAAAAATTTTTTTATTGAATTTATTAGGGTGACATTGGTTAATAAAATTATATAGGTTTCAGGTGTACAATTCTGTAATACACCATCTGTATATTGTGTGTTTGCCACCCCAAATCACGTCTCCTTCCATCACTCCTTTACCCTCTTTTACCTCTTCCCCACCCCATTTCCCTCTGGTAATCACCATACTATTGTCTGTATCTGTGAGGTTTTTTGTTTGTTTGTTTGTTTTTGCTTAATCCCTTCACCCAGCCTCACAATCTTCCTCCCCTCCCCTCTGATGCTGTCAGCCTGTTCTCTGTATCTATGAGGCTGTTTCTGTTTCGCTTGTTTATTTTGTTCATTAGATTCCACATTTAAGTGAAATCATATGGTATTTGTCTTTCTATGACTGGCTTATTTCACTTAGCATAATACTCTCCAGGTCGACTTGTGCAGTTGCAAAAGGTATGATTTCCTTATGTATATATCTTTTATGGCCGAGTAGTATTCCATTGTGTAAATGTACCACAGCTCTTTCATCCACTCATGTACTGATGGGCGCTTGGGCTGCTTCCAAATCTTGGCTATTGTAAGTAACCAAGGTTCCTTTTTCTCCACATCCTTGCCAACACTTGTTGATTTATTGACGATAGCCAATCTGACAGGTGTGAGGTGATGGATATCTCCTTGTGGATATGATTTGTATTTATCTCCTTATGCTTTTAATTTGTATTTCTCTGATGATTAGTGACATCCAGCATCTTTTCATGTCTACTGGTCATTTTATGTACTCTTTGGAGAAGTGTCTGTTCATTTTTTGCCTATTCATTAATTGGACCAGAGGCTCAATGCACAAAATTCGTGTAAGGGGCTTGGCCCTCGCAGCCCCGGCTGCCTTGGCCCTCGCAGCCCCGGCTTCATTCGAAGGTCGTCGGGACGGTTGTCCAGAAGGTCATCCAGAAGGTCGTTTTGCTGTTTGATCTAATTAGCATATTAGCTCTTTATTATATGGGATTGTTTGTTTTTTTTGGTGTTCAGTTTTATAAGTTCTTTATAGATTTTGGTTAATAACACCTTCTCATTGGTGAATATGTTTTCCCATTCAGTCAGTTGTCTTTTCACTTTTTGATAGTTCCCTTTATTGTGCAAAAACTTTTCAGTTTGATGTAGTCCCATTTGTTTATTTTTTCTTTTGTTTCCCTGGCCCAAGGCAATATATCAGAAAAAATATTGCTATGAGAAATGTCTGAGATTTTACTGCCTGTTTTCTTCTAGGATTATTTTGGGTTCTAGTCTAACATTTAAGTCTTTAACCCATTTTGAGTTTATTCTTATGTATGGTGTAAGGAGGTGGTCTAGTTTTATAAAATTTTGCACGTATCTGTCCAATTTTCCCAGTACCATTTATTGACTAGACCATCTTTATCCCATTGTATGTACTTGCCTCCTTTGTCAAATATTAATTGACCACAAAGACATGGGTTTATTTCTGGGCTCTCTATTCTGTTCCAATGATCTGTGGTGTCTGTTTTTAAAAGCTTCTCCCCCACTCCCTTTGGAGGGAGGAACCCATCACCACTGTGGATTTCTTTGTAGAGGAAGTTTACCTTGCGGTAGGGTGGTTTTCTGCCTCTTATCAAATCTTAGCCCTTGGTGTAGGGCTCTGCAGAAAGTAGATGGGGAGTGAAGACCTGTGCTTTCTCTCCTGCAATGTTCGTTTTGGAGGCAGGACAAAATTAACAAACACACACCCAGCTTCTCCATTCAATGGTGTTTTGATTTGGAGAATTAATTTCTTTGATTTCATTTTCCTCATCTAAAAAATATGGGCAGAAACTACTTCAGGGGTAGTTGTGAGGATTTTGTGTGCGCGCGTGTGTGTATGTAGTATGTAAAGCACCTAGCACAGTGCTCTGTCCATAATAAGCACTTACACTGTTAGTTACTCCCTCCCCGCCTCCCACTTTGATACTTATTTTCTGACTGTGGCTATATAATCTGGAAAATATAGGATTTTCTTATTTTAAATAGTGCACTTTAAAAAAGGATTTTAAATTGATTTTTAGAGGGAGAGGGAGAGAGAGAAACATCGACCTGTTGCCTCCTGCATGTTCCCCTCTCACCTCCCCCAATTGGGGACCAAGTCTGAAACCCTGGCATATGCCCTGATTGGGAATTGAACCGGTAACCTTTCATCATGGGATGACACCCAACCAACTGAGTCACAATGGCCAGGGCAATATTACATTTTTTTTTTAAAGAGGAGGTATCCCTCCTGATATCATTTGTACATAGGTAAATATAATGGTTATATACACATCACACCTTGCTTCTTGTAGTTCTTATTTTGGTTTTCTCGTCAACTTAACTGTGCATTCCAACTTTATAGAACAACTGGAATCTATTTAGTCTCCTAACTAAATAAAGATTTTAATATTAAGACCTCTTAGCAACAAGCTTGTGAGAAGGTAGAGACTGTGGTTTTAGTTGTAAGCTTAAAACAAAATCCAGTCCTTTCCCTATCAAAACGTTTTAGTTGCTGGTGAGTGGAACATAAAAGCAACAAGGAGTCAGCTTGTATGCTTAAATGCCTATAAATGGATTCTCCTAGTCAATGTCAGTTACCTGTGCACATAGCTAGGGAGTGGGTGTGGTGGGTACTGCTTAAGGTTGGTGTGAGCCAGTCTTCCACAGTGAATGTGCATTTACCTTAACTCTATACAGTGCCTTTGGCCAGTTGACTGGTGATTGTGCTGAAATGAAAAGATTAGGGGAGAATGTTAGAATTTCATTGCTTTATTTTCTCTCATTGTGTAGAGAAACACAAGGTAGGGTTGTGTGTAGGAAACAGAAGAACAAACCAACAGAAGGCTATTTATGCTCTCATTTCCTCTCTTATATTACTTAGATCTTAGAAGCTGTTTTAGGATAAGTTCTTAAAATCCTGTTTGATTCAAACTCTGGTAATTGAAGTACAGTTTTGTCATCCCTTTCCCCCGCAGTCCTCCCAAGGAGAAAGACATTCATGATGCTTCAGTAACTAGAACCACTGCTTCAGCTCTCATTTTGTTTAGCTGCATAATAAAATGAATATTATGTTCCTGTCTTCAAGTGTAAATGAATATCATATTGTTCCACCTCACCCGGAAGGGCTGTTCCACCAACAGTTCTACCTTTCTGGTGCCATCTTGGACAACTTCTTCAGAAATTTATTTTCCAAACTGCTCTCCTGCCTACATTTGGCCAGTTGTTAAGCCTGGTATGTTATTGTTCTGCCTCATCTTTGAAACAGTTCATGACTCCCACCTCTTCCTGTATCTTACTTCATTCTGCCAAATTAATCTTGATTCAAGCATGTCTCAGCTCTTGGACCTACAATGTAAAAATTTCACTAACTCTTCCAAGCCCCTCTGTCCCAGTTCTTCCTCTCCTCTCCAGCATGGCTCGGCTCCACGCACCACTCTTGCCCTGCCATGCTCCGAACTGTGCCCAGTCAGAGCCTTTTCTCCTGTCCCTCCCCCCACCTTTAACATATTAAACCCAGCCAGAAGAATTTCTCCCTGGAGTTTCCTCAGTGCTCATGTCCTTGATCATATATTTTATCTCACCTCCTCCTAAGGTATTGGCTATAAAATTAGTTGTTTCATGTTCCCTTATTGATCCAAAAGAGTAATTATGGGTATTCTGTGGGCTGGGCACCATGCTGAGTGTTAGAGGTAAGCAAAACTATACCAGGTGCTCAAGGCTAGTGAGAGAGATGGGTATTAATCAAATAATCACAAAAACATATAAAAGTGCAAGTGTAACACTTATTTTTAAAAGAGGAAGTGAGGTGCTATGGTGTGGGTAAGAGGCATTAGACTTAGATGGGAAAAGACTGACTTATCTGAGGAAGGTAAGTGTGAGCTAGGGTCTTCCTGCCTGGCAGCTCAGTGGTGCACCAGGAGAGCTTGGTCTGTACCCCAAGAATAATGGGGAGCAGTTACTCTAATTACACTATATTCATAGATTGGAGGGGGCTGGAGATGGTGGGGGAAGATGACCATCCAGTGAGAGGTAACAGTGATTCGATGTAGTGTGGCAGTCGTGGCTACAGACAGAGTGGATGGAGCAGAAAAATTGATTAGATAAAATCATTGTGATTTGATGATAGATTGGATGTGGGGAGCCATAGGAGGACAAATGTGTCCTGGGTGACTCCCAGGTTTCTGGTTTGTCTAAATGGCTATCTGGGTACCCATGTTTGTGAGGCCACACTTAGGCCAAAGGGTATCCTTCCTCTTAGGCATGCAGGGTGGTTAGTGGAATATTGGCTGGATATTTACACCACTTGCTTTGCTCAGTTCCTTGTGTAATGAAAGGACTGGGCAGCTATACGCTTGACTGGCAGCGCTGGCTGGTCACCATGATGCAGGCTTACCAGCTTACCAGGAAGGGAGATTAATAGGCTGCCTCCTGCATGTTCCCTACTGGGGGTTAGCCTGCAACCCGGGTATGTGCCCTGACCAGGAATTGAACACTTACCTCCTGGTTTATAGGTCAACCTCAACCACTGAGCCCGCTCCTCCTCCCCCCAGGCGGTGGTATGACTTTCTGCTGCAGTTTTTTTGTTGTTGTTGCTCTGTGTCTGCCTGCAGCATGCTTCTCCACCCCCCCAAACCATAGTTTGTAGCATTTATGTAGCTGTAATCCAAAATACATTTTACATCATCTGTGACCCAGGAAATTCCTGGTATCATCCTATCAGGCTAAAGAAAAAGAAACAGAATACAGAGTAGTAGAGCTTGAAGCCCGGATATTGTGTATGTAGAGTGGTATGCTTACTTTTGTTGTCTGTTTCATAAGACTCTGGTCCAGCGGCTCACATTTTTCTAGAGGTCAGTTTTCCGGTTCCGGATCAGGTGACCAGAGGGCAGCGTCTCCTGATTAAAACCACTTGGTGACATTGAGGTGGCTGAGCTGGTTGACAAGTAATCTGTGTGGGGGAGGGACTGGCAGGTGGCTGGCGTGGCCATGGCTGAATTCCTGCTCAGTGCTGAGGCATGTTCTGCTTCGTATGGTGCACAGCCGCTGCAGCTTCATAATCTCCACTTCTGGCCCAGGATGCGGTTGCAGCACAGTAGGAACATAGCGCCTGCAGTGGCAGGCCACGCTGGCCGATGCCACGCCCATGCGTCTAGGATGCCACGCCCACCGATGCCACGCCCACGCGGCAGACAAACCATTTCGTCCAGTGAGGTTACACCCCCCCCCCCCCAGAAGTCTGTGGCATGCTTGCTTTTCAGCATTTCCTTACATTCCTGTTTTGTTTTTTTTCAAGTCCAGGGCTATTTTAATACTTTTTTATTAGCATTTTTCCTGATTATGTCTATTAAGGGTTATGGTTTGATCTCTAAAACAGGTAGCTATATTGTACATTCACTAATAAGTAACCTAGGTGCTTTTGTACAGCATGTAAATATTTTGATTAACTTGATAAAATGATGGATTCTCTTAAAGCCAGAGTATCCTATGTATGTTTGCCTAAAACTTAGAATAAAGTTAGAGGAAAGTTGGGATGGTAATAATAGTGTAAATATCACTGAAGCGTATTAATTTTATTCTTGTATCCCTATAATTGCCAGCAAACAGCCTATGGGAGTAGGTTTATGTTTTGGTTTAATTGAAAATTAGATAAAAACTCTTCAGTACCTTGTAACTATATTATTATAGTGCTAAATCACGTGTCTTTGTTACTTTATCATTTGTTCTTCTGACTAGATTGGGTGCATCAAGAATTTACTTTTTAAAAATATTTTTATTGATTTCAGGGAGGAAGGGAGAGGGAGAGAGATGGAAACATCAATCATTGATTGGCTGCTTCCGGCACACCCCCCACTGGGTATCTAGCCTGCAACCCTGGCTTGTGCCCTGACCCAGAATTGAACCTTGATCTCCTGGTTCATAGGTCAACACTCAGCCACTGAGCCACGCAGGCCAGGCAAGAATTTTTGTTTCTGGGACCTAGCACATTATCTCTCGAATCTTACACATGTTTACATGTTTAAGGAGAAACTGAACTGTATTTAAGGATGGAAAGAAATTTTAGTTGTAATTCTTATATCTAATAGCAATGATAATAGAAAATGACATTTAAAGAGAAATTCTCCCATAGAGGAGTTTAAAATGTATTCAGTAGTAATTTGTATAAATTCAAGTGTTTTAAATTTATTAGTAGTAGGTTATTTAAGATTGGAGATTCACATATATAGGTTGGTAGGAATAGTTTTGGAGATTCTTTTAAATCTCAAATTTTAATTCCTGTACTAATGTTTATGATAGAAGTGATTACGAAAAGTCACTTTCAGTTTTTGGGAAAGAATTCTTCAAATACCAATTTCTTTACATCTTATTTAGATGAAAGCTTCTCTTTTGTTCATAAAATGTAGAGGAGGGTGGGCAGGATCCTTGAAAGACATTTCACATATCAAAAATACATGTTCTTTTTTTATTGAAAGTATTACCTATGTCACCCCTTTCCCCCCATTGACCTCTTCTAGCCAACCCCTGAGTACCCCCTCTCCTGCTCAGGCCTTCACAACCCTATTGTCTGTGTCCATGGGTTATGCATATATGCATACAGGTTCTTTGGTTGATCTCTTTGCACCCATCCACCCATCTTCCCACTTTTCCTCTACATGTTCTTAATTCATCATAATTCCTGGGTAAACATTTTAATTATTAAATTTCGTTTTTGTCTTACTGATGGTGTTAATTTCAGCGGCAGTATTCTTTTCAATGATACAGAACAAACTCATTCTTGAAGTACTAACCTGGTAGGCGACAGATGCCATGACTGTCATTATATAATCAAGTAATGAGTCAATTGCACCTAAACTGCACCATTTGGCTTTTTCTCTCTGCCTTGTGGAAAATGGCATTTTTCTTCTTTAGTACCTATGGTAGGTACTAAAGTTGGTAAATTAGCATCCTAACATACAATTGGTTTCTTCAAGTTTAAAATCAAGATAAATTCAGTGTCTTTTTGTTGAGAGCATAGTTTTATTTATTTTTGTTTTTAAAAAATATATTTTTATTGATTTCAGAAAGGAAGGGAGAGGGAGAGAGAGATAGAAACATAAATGATGAGAGAGAATCATTGATTGGCTGCCTCCTGCATGCCCCACACTGGGGATGGAGCCCACAACTGGGCATGTGCCTGACCAGGAATTGAACCATGACCTCCTGGTTTATAGGTCAGTGCTCAACCACTGAGTCACACTGTTCCGTTTTTATCTGATCTCCACTCTCTTGACATTGTTTTAGGAATCCTTAATTTTGAGGTGTTTTTAAATGTGATAATTTGTGTCATGGATGATTAGCCTAAAACTTTTAGGATTTAAAAATGGTGCATTTTTCTAAAAATAGAATGAAATGTACATAGCAGTCCCCCTTATCTGCTGTTTTCCTTTTCATAGTTTCAATTACCTGCGATCAAACTTGGTCCTGAATATTAAATGGAAAATTCCAGAAATTTTATGTTTTAAATTGCAAGCCTTTCTGAGTAGCGTGACGAAATCTTAGGCTCTCTCACCGCATCCCTTCAGGGAAGTGAATCACCCATTTGTCCAGCCCATGCTGTAAGATGTTCCCCGCCCTTTAGTCACTTAGCAGTGGAACTATGAAAGGCTGTTACTGTTTGGCTTTATAATAAAGTGTAAAAATTGAATACTATTTACCTTGCATTAGGACTTTTACTAATAGACTTATGAACAGTCCCACAACACAATTTTAAAGGAAAAGAATTGCAACTCCTGGGAAAAGAATCTCCGAGGCTCGCTGAATTCCATTTTTGCGTGGATGAGATGGAGGTGGTTATAAAGGGGTTCAAAGCAGTTTCAAGGCAAAGTGTGGCAGCCTCATCCGATACAGCTTTGCGGCCTAGTGACTTAGAATGAGGGTGGCATGTAATTAGAAATTGTCCCTGTCTTTTCTGAGTACTGATGAAAACCACGGCTCAGAGGTTAATTCAAATAATAATTAATATTGGTCTCCGTCAGTATGGGGTGGTAATGAAATCTTTCGTTATTTGATGACTTTGACTTTAAATGTTGAGTGAGGAGTGGAAATGGTGTTATTCCTCAGAGTAATTGTGGGGAAGCCCAACAACTGAACACAGTATGGTAAAGTACTCAATTCAGAAGGTGTAGAGCATGAAATTTGTGACTCGTAATTGCCTACAATAGAAGCTTTAACATGACATAGAGATATTACTGTTACTTTATTTCCTAAAGTGATAATCCTTCAGAGTGGGACATTAGTAATTGATCTGCCATTGTGGACGGAGGAAGCTTTTCCTGGGCCTCCACAGTTCCTACTGCATGTGGTGTATGTATGTATGCAATATTACATGACCCGCTAAATTTTAACACATTACATGTGCACGCTAATCTAAAGACAAAAACATCAAATAGCTGGTTGACTAGAGAACCTCGCATGTTCTTTTCAACCTTGAAGGTCAGTGATTCTGTAAGACCATGCACCACATTTACTGAACGTTTTTCATAGCATTGGAGGTTACCAATGAGGTAGAAGATAAGTAGTTAATGTAAGGAGATTATTTGGAAATGCATACAGATTTGTTAGCACAAATCAACTGGCTTTACAAAGCTGTCAATGCCAAGTAGAATTGTTTGGTGGAAGGGAGATGGTTAGGCAGGATGGTTTTTAAAAAATATTAGATGCTTCATTGAGTAACTTGCTCTAAAATCAGTCTTCTTCCTTGAAACATTTGTTGAGGAATCAATATAGCTTACTCTCTGAGGGTTATGTTTGGTATCATCCCAAGAGGCAGTTTTTACAGGGGAAAGTAACAGAACAAGAGAAGAGGATGTACACAGTTTGAGGACTCTGAGATGCTTCAAGATGCCCAGATAGCAGATGCTTTTGGCATGCTAATGTAGACAGAACAGTAGACTAAGCCATCAAGGACCTTCACAGGTTCATGAACTCACAGCCAGTCTTATGTCATGCACACACTCAGCTTCCATCGTGTTCTGTGTTATTTAGAAGAAAATATCAGCATAATATTTTATTTTAAAATATTTCAGTATATATCACTAAAGGTTGGATACAATGTGTATCCAGCTTAAATTGCTATATAAGCTTGTGTGAACATTAAAGTAAAATCCTCATTGAGGATATAATTTCTATTGGTTTTAGAGCGAGAAGAAGGGAGAGGGAGGGAGAGAGAAAGAAATATTGATCGGTTGGATGCAGGAGACATGCAGCCTGATCGAGATTGAATCTGCAATCTGGGTATGTGCCCTGACTGGGAATTGAACCCGCCACCTATTGGTGTACAGGACAGTGCTCCAACCAACTGAGGAGGGTTTTTTTGTTGTTTGTTTGTTTTTTAAAGTTTAAAGGTGGTGCTATATCTAAGGAGTGATTTGTAAGCATGTTTCCTTCTCTGGAATATAGTGGGCGATAGGCAGTTGTTGGACAGTTAAGATCAGTAGGTTTAATTTGATTTCAGGAGCAATCACAATTCTGAAGTGAGAATGACAGGCTCAACATTGGTTTATTTACAAAGGCATTCTCTATCAGGTGTTGGTTTGAAGACCATTTGGAGGCCAGAGGCTTTTGGGGAAGGTGGTCAGAGTTGATGAGAAGTTGATATAGAGCTGCTGTTGTTGTATGGGACAAACTAACAGCGATTCTGGGAAAAGAAATAAAAGAAAAAGCATCGTACCTCAATCAAAGTGACCTTTCCTCCCCAAAGCCTCATCTTTTTACTTCTTTGGTTAACACATTACATATGCTTCTCACTGCCTTTATACCGGCCAGGAATTGTGACAGGAATCGTGCCGTGACTGCTAAGATTCTCATCCTTTAGCCCCTCCAGGACCCTCTGTCTTGCCCCTCCGCCTCCCACTTGACCTCTCTGGTTAGCTGCATTGCCCTCCTTTCCCAGCCTTAAGTGATTTGCTCACTGGCCCCACTCTCTCTGCCTCAGGTGCTGTAAGACCACTCCCTCTGCTTAGAGCCCTGCTCTCCTGCCTTCCCCACCTGGCTGCTTCCCGCCCTTCCTTAGCCTCAGGGCCGACCTGCTTTGGCTATAGCCCCAGTTAGGCACCTAGGCTGTCGGCCTCCAGCCTCTTCGGCTTTCAGAGCCCTCATCCCACTTGTAATTATGTGTTCCAAAACTGCCTGCGGGAAGACAAGGACCTCAGAGCCTAGAACAGACTTAGCTCCATTCAAGTTGTGCTTGATATGAATGACTGAGTGAATGGAAGGACTTAACCAGCTAGCAAGGGTGGTGGTGGGGGGCATTGACGGTGCAAGAGGCACAGTAGGAGGGAAGGGGTGGGAAATTCTGGCAGCAACAAAAGGGTCACAGAGAAATATTCTGTCTGAACCATTTGATTTGTTGAGTTTACGGGATACATGTCTGCTGTGATCAGTGAGAAATGTGACCGGAGAAAGACATTAGAATTCTAGGTGATGTTGAGAAACAGCAGCTACATTGACTACAGTTTTGCCTCCTAAAAGAGATCCCGGTGAATAGTCAACAAATTGGCTCAACTTTGAAGTGCATTTGTGACGAGTAGGGATGGACAGACCATTCATTGCTTTTCTCCTAGTCATATGTGTCCTTTAAAGGCACAGCCAGACCTAGCTGAGGGAGGGAACTTTCCAGCTTGTTTGGTAGAAAGCTGCCTGACCTCACGTTGCAGATGCGTTCATGCTAGCGAGTTCATGGGTGCACAAAAGCCTTTGAAACGCCCTAGAACAGTGGTCGGCAAACTGCGGCTCACGAGCCACATGCGGCTCGTGAGCCGCGGTTTGCCGCTCGGACTAATGAGTTTGCCGACCACTGACCTAGACTCTCGATTCCAATAATTACAGGCTGTTGTTGTTCCTTGTGATTAAGCCCCTGTCCCAGTGGTCGGCAAACTCATTAGTCAACAGAGTCGCAGTTTGCCGACGACTGCCCTAGAACAAGGGTCTCCATTTCCCGTATATGGTAACATTTTGTCTTAAAAAAAAAAAAAAAAAAGGAAAACAAACAGCCACATGATATAATGGAAGAAACCCTAAACTTGGGAAGGAAGGAAATCTAGGCTGCTGTCTTGGTTTGAACACTACTATATATGGACACAACACTTACTCGTTGGAGCCTCATGCCTGCAGTCATAAAAGGTGTTAACACCGACCCTTCTCATCCTACTTCATAGGTCTGTGGAGCAAAGTGAGACTGCTAGGACAGGGCTCTCGACCTCAGCTCTGCTCTGAGAACCTTTCACACGGTGGCCTCGGAGGGAAACCTTGGAATCCTGGGACCCCTCTGTCTTGCATGCTGCGTCACACTTATCCTCGGGCCCTTTTGGCTCTGCCTGCAGAGTGTGCAGACTCAGCTTCTCTCTCCACTTCTGCCACCCTGCCCAGGTGGCCCCTGCCTCCCACAGGCATGGCTGCAGTTGCTCCTGCATTGCTGTCGCAGTCTGCCCTCTGCCTTCTGTCTTTCAGACCGAGCAGAGGGTTGAAGCTGAGTCAGATCACACACACCCCTGCCCTGAAAGCTTCCTTGGCCCCCTTCAGGTAGAACCACAGTCCTCACCAAAGCTGCAGACCGGCACCCCCGCCTGTGGGTGCTTGGGATCCAGGAGCTCCTCTCTCTCTGCCTCAGCTTCTTCCAGACCCGCAAGTTCCTGAACTTCAGAGGCCTTTTTCCTGCGAGGTCCCCGCACCTCCCACTTTAAAATGGCACTCCTTCCTCCAAACTTCCTGCCCGTCCCCCCCACCCCCACCATGTGCTGTAGTGTTTCTCTTGTTTGCCCATTAGTTACTTCTACTAGTTTACTTATTTTCTCAGTTCCAGTCTCTTCTCACTAGAATGCAGTTTAGCTCCGTGAAGGAACGAGCTGTTTCTGTGATGTTTACTGATGCGGCCCCAGTGCCCAGAACAGTGTGTGACATGTGACAGGGGCTCAGTAAAAATTCGTTGTGTAAAAGTATATGTGAGGAGAAAATGCCATCAGTTTGCATCTTTGTAGGACACCTTTTTTTGGGACATGATACAGCACATGAAACTTTATGAAAGGTAGTGAATTTTGTTATACTGTAGTGGCTTTCCGAAATTAGACATCTCTTCTGTTTGAAATGGCCAAAAAAGCAACTGAAGCAGCAAATTAGCTTTTTCCTATTTAGGTTTAGGGTAAGTCAGCCTTGTTTTGGCCAGAGGAATGCATGGGCAGTGGCGTGTCTTTCCCTGGGCATCCCATTGGGCACTGTCCTCAACCCCACGGTGGTTCCTGCTCACCTATGAGGAAATCAGGGCTGAGTGAGAATTAATAACCCAGCCAGGGTTACCAGCTGGTAGAACTTGGATGGATCAATTTGACACAGGAAAAAAATGGCAATAAACTATATTTCTAACATCTGGCTGATTATAACTCTGTTTATTCTAAAATATTCACATCATAAAACATGGCTAGTGTAGAAAGTGAAAGCCCCACCTCCCATAAGCTCTGGAATGGTAATTATTCCTCTAGGCTTTTTGGTGAGAGAGAAGTTTTGATGGTGGGAACATGTTATAGATATGTAACTCTTTTTGTTTCTGAATATTGTGGCTAATCTTTTCATGTCAATACATAGAGCTCTACTTTGTCTTTTCAAATAGCTCAGACGATGACTCCAATTCCAAGTAACTTCATTTACTTCAGGCCGTTTCCAGTGCTTTACTATTGAAATGGTGCTGCTGTAAAGATTAGCCCTTTACCTACATCTTCGTGCGCCTTTAGGATACATTCCTGGAAAAGGGGGTCATGGGGAGTCCTCAGCTGTGTTCGCCTTCTACATGGTGCATGCTGTTGGGTTGTCCTGAAAGGCCTTAGTTCACAGTCCTTTCAGTGGTGTGGAATCGCCTCAGTTTTCTGTACTTGCCAACTCTGGACATTGTTGCTCTTTGCCATTTGATAGGCGCACTCCTCCAGTACCAGTGAAGCCGAGCATCTTTCCAAGTGTGTTTGGTCTC